>NC_091866.1:15000-105000 GCF_019399895.1 Cardiocondyla obscurior | reverse complement strand
ACATGTTTGATATGTGATATTACAATGATGAATAATCTTAATGCTGATTTATACGATTTATACGATCTTGTTTCAGTATTAAAAAAAAAAAATTTAGAATTAAAACTTTACGTATGCATTTTTCTCGGGAAAATTTTCGTAACTGTCGTTAATATGCAATCAATTATTTACTTCTTAACCCGTTAATTGTCATTTGCGCATTTATCGTTATTTTGCATTTGTATTAAAATCGTAATATACAAATGTTTGTGTCTTGCAAAGATCGCATACGTATACATATTCTCTTGAATAAATTATCGTCTCGATTCGTGTGTAAATATACTTAATATCGTGTGATTTTAATTGATTTGTGTGTTGTTTCGCGATTCGCCAACTTTTTTTTCATTTTTTGCAACAAAACTAAGGTATAGGGAAGACTTTAATCGACTTTTCGGATACATATTTTTCGGCGTCGATCCATGCCTTGAAAAAAATCAACGAATCGTTAGCGTAAAATCCAAAACAAATGTGTGTATGTGTTTGCGCGCGATTATATTCTCTTTTACTCTGATATAAGCTCAATTGCTTTAAGATTTTATTGTACAATTAATATTGTACAACATATGTATATATATATATATATATATTATAATATATATTGTATGTATATATATATATATATATATATATATATTATAATATTATAATTAATATTGTACAATATATGTATAGATATATGACACCGAAATGTAATAAACTATTCATCGAAATCTTTCGTGTGTCATAATACAATAGATATGCTCTTTTTAACTTCACTTTTTATACATTTTTCTAGTTTTTTTTCTCTCTCTAAATCTCGAACACATTTCTCTATGTCCTATTTTAAGTACTAATAAAAATAAAAAAAGTTTTTAGCTAAAAAGAACAAACCTAACGTGCTACAAACACTACAGATTTCGGATACATAAATTAATTATAATTAGCAGGGAAAAAGTTAAAGAAACAATAGGAAATATACAGTGTTCAGTTTTGCACACGTCAGTCACAGCTCGGACTCGCAATTCTCTTCTTTCTCTGTTTATACAAAGTAATGAAATTTACTTCGCGGCTCGCTCGCTTTCGCCTGTTAAAAAATTTAATTATTAGTCTTATCACAATAGTCTTATGTCTCATTGTACAATTCTTTCATTTTTACATTTTATGTGTTAACCACATAGTATATTGTGATGCATTTCAAATTTTTTTTTTTTTTATAAAGACGTTGATTAAAATGGACGTATAAAGATGACGCAAAATTTCTGTCGTTATTTCAGAAATTAGATGTTTACTTTTGATTAATAAAGGGAAACGCGAACGATATCGGTCGTATTTTTTCTCCTGCGCGAGTCTTTAAAATTAATTAGAATAAATAAAAGTAACGACAGAATGTGCGACGTAAAAAATTATATCACCAAAACGCATACTGCATCTTCATCAGTTTGAAACTTATGATCGATTTCAGAGTGAGGAAAGTGCAGAAAAATCTTCCATTGCTCACCATAAATATTTATGTACTATGAATTAAATGCATAATTTATAATCAAAGACTTAATTTGGAGCACCTAATGATCGAGTAAGGGTATAACATACCCGAGGATTTCGAAAATATTACCTCGATTTTCTAAGCAATTGCAAATTAATTAAAATTTGCAATTGCTTATAAATACAAGATAATACTTCGAACACTTTATATGGCTTTACTTACGACTGTTAATTGCCATAAAAAATTTCTGTATTTGCCTAGAAAGAAACGTAGTTTCAGCAGTTTTAAATCGAACGCTCTTTCTTTACGCCATTGATATGGCTACTCTTGAAGAGACACTTTTTTTTTATAATAACTTATAATTATTTATTGAGTTAGACCAGCTATGCAAAATGTGATTTTCTAAAACTGACTGCTACGAAGATCCAGCGAACAGTGCTGTTATTCCCGTGTCTTCAGAATTTTTTGAGATTTCATCCACGCGCACCGGATGAGAATTACTGGATACCTCTATCCGTGGTAAATTGTCTATTTTGACTTCCTTACGGAATAATTGTCCTACGCTTCTCCCGATAAGCTGTAAAACACATATTTAGATTCGATCTTTTCATTAGATTAAAAAAAAAAAAAACAAAGAGATAAGAACAAAATCGTAATAAAATTCATGAAAATTCTTCGGTTAAAAAATTTTAAACAAGACGGCAAATAGAAACTGTTAAAAAAATTTAACCTTAAAAGATATCGTTAAATATTGTATTTATATACCTGATTAGTAATTTTCTTGAAGAGATCCTTCTTGCCTTTCTCAACCTTATTGCCTTTCGTGCTGACCACTGACATCTTTTCATCGAAGCGCTGTAAGTCAGCAGGATTGACTCCCGGAATTTGCTGCATTACTTCGATAATGTTTGGAAACTTAGGTCTGAGACACTCATAAACTTGTGCGCCCAGAGTGATAAGGGAACCTTGATTGGCCTCGTGTTGACCATGTAGTTGTAAACCTTGAAGAACAGCGACCATGATGTGCGCTGCCATAGCAGGAGTGAGACTACCGTCAGCTGCCAATGCTCGAACTACAGGCCCAGTCAACATCGTAGCCTTAAGACTTGCGTTTGAATCGTTCCATGCGAGCGCTCTAGAAATACAGAATATTAGATAAAAAAATTTTTAACTAAGAAAAAAAATTTTTTTACTAAAATTAGTGAATTCTTTTGTACAGTAAAATCCAAAATAATACTTTTTTATGTATAATCATATTTTACCCTAATACGCATAAGACGACGCTGTGACAAGTAGATGGATGACGCAAAACAAAAGTTCCAAGCTCGCTGACGACCTCAGCAACAATGCTGTTTCCTCGTGAAATAGGTGGATCCACCGCCATTCCTCCACTGTCCTGTTCCATGGAATCCGGAGGAGTAGCGTCGCTTGCGGCTCCGCCAACAAGAGCCACTTTTAACACGTCTACAAAGTCTCTGGTTAAATTTCTGTTCAGCATATCATCGATGACTTCTTGTGTATCAGTGTTCTCTTCGTCTAAACCCGATTCGTAAAGACGCGCTATGTACTGCCACTTCGCGCTTAATCTTTGGCACACTAAAAAATTGTTTTGCATGAAATTTATAATAAGATGTATAATTATTTCATAATTTAATTTTCTTTGATGACAAAAAAAAAATGGTAGTACTCACTGTGTGTGGATACGTGAGCCAATACAGGTACTAGTACGCTCTCATAAAAAGCTGGCGGGCATGAATATATAAACGGCTTCATAAACACACGTATAATCGGCCGTAATCTATAATCTGGAATCGCCTGAAAAGAAAAAAGACATTTTTTATTTTTTGGATCGATTATACATATATATTTAGATTAAATAATTAGTTTTGTATAAAAAATGATTTTAATTCAAGATTATTAATAAAATAAAATAGCATTATTGTTACCTCCATATTCGAAAAAACAGAATTTAACAAGGCTGGTGCAAGTCCAGGCAACTGATAAAAATCGCGACCAATCATGTGACAACCACTACCTAACATATGATAGCATTGATCATGAATTGTACTCAAAAATGATTGCATTCGATTTAGAGAAGTGCTTAAAGCCTGATCCGTTTCACTATTATTGTCATTGGTTACATTCACGCCTAGAAGATTTGCTTTCTCCGATTCCAAAAGTCCATGAGCATTTTTGTAGCCCTAAAATAGAAGCGAAATGAAGAAAATTTTTTAACAATAACAATATTTAACATAACTACATTATTTTACTATTTCCGTAACATTTTTCACAATTTCCGTCATACACGTAAAATAATTATTTAGTAATTAGTAATAATTATTTATTTAATTAGTAATAAATTAAATATTACCTCGGATAAAGCGGCAAGAGCAGCATGACTAAAAAGACCATTCATTGTTCGCAGTAACGCGAAAAGTGTTGGCAAAATCGGGATAACGTGAGGTGTTGCTGGATTTCGATATACTGGATTACCGCTTTCGCTGAGCGCGGCCACGAAGCCGCCCCTAGCCGCGCGATCAGGATCTTCTGGGATCGAGCACCGTTTAACTACGCTCAGTACTGTACAAATACACATCATGAGATCGCTGCGATTACGTCTGACTGGATCTTCCATCATGTTTTCCACCGGCGGTCTGTCTAGTCCGACAAATTGCATAAGCTCTAATGGTCCTTTAAACCATTCCGTGCCCATTGCTATAAATTTGGTGGATGCATCACCAATTACCTCTGTGACAAATCGAGTTTGTCTCTCGTAATCACAGAAATGATTCGAGATAAGGAGTAATGCTTCGTATAGCATGACACTCTCCATTCGAGACAACGGGCTTGGTTCCTGAGTTAAGCTGCGTACCATTGTATGGATCTGATCGAATACTGGCAGCAACAACAGCGGATATTTCAGGCTAATTTTCACCATAAGACTAGCCGCATGTCGCCGCACAGTTTTGGCTGCTCGTGAGCGATTGCGCTCGTTTTCACCAGGTGCCTCGAATACCAATGCAGCAAAGATTTTTTCAAGAACACGTGGCAGGATAGCGACGCCTGGCATGGTCATCGAGCCAGTCGACATCGACAGAAATACGAATAACGCGCTTATGCAAGACAGCAAAGCGGACAGAAGCCAAGGATCTTGTGGTGAGTAACCCAGACAGAGTTCCAATAGTTGTAAACCAGTTTGTACACTCGGACGCTCATTAATTAGCAAAATTCTAGACACGACAGAGTCTAATGCCTGCGCAAGAGCCTCCCATTCGAGGTATTCTCGATCGTTCGGATCACTTTTATATTGCAAATTTGCCATACCTTTAGTAATTTTTGCAGTTAACCATTGTTGTACGTATGTAAATGTTACTAAAGGCGCTACCATAGTTGCGTGTCTAAATCCTTCTAATAAATCCATTCTAAAGCGATGCAGAAAAACGTTAAATTCCTCCTCAGAGTCATAATCAACAAGACAATACGTAGTCATGCCGTTGCTCTGTCTGCCATGTGGGTATGTAACACGGATCAATTTAGGTGCGGTATGCTCTACGTATTTGGGTACATACGTAAGCAACAGCGAATCTGTCTTAATCTGTTCGTGTTTAAATAACATTACCCAAATCGCGTTCGCTAAATGAGTGAGTGTGAGACTCGGATACATAGTGAACGTAAGCACAGTGTCTAGAAAAAGATTGAAATGCGTCGGTCGTATACTAGAAGCATCATCTTTTCCCCATAAAGCGCAAAGTTGTGTCGCCATGCCAGTCAATACCTGAAATGATAATTACAAATAATTTGTTTTTTTTTTTTTTTTTTTTTTTTTTAATTAAAATTATAAAATAACAAATTTTTTAAGCATTAATAATAATTATAAAAAAAATAAGTACTTGTGTGAGCTTTTTCAGAAATAAGTAATGATTTTCATGAAAATTTGTAGGTCCAGCAAGAGGCGGTGGAGCAGTGGCCGCTGTATAAATAAATCTTAAAGCCTCCTCTGAAAACAGGATCATCAATTGCTTTCGATCTTCAGCTTTGCCTTTACGATTGACAATCTGAAGCAGACATTCAGCTGCCGAACATTGAAATATAGGATCTCCTAGTAGGAGGCACAGTATCTGTAATAATCTTCCGTCTTCGGCCATCACATGATTTATAGAGACCCACTCGACAAATCCAGTTAATGTCGACAGTACCACCTGTTATTACAATAATAATAGAAATTTATTTAAAATATCAATTATTAATACGTATATTTTTCTCTAATGTAAATTGTTATGTACTTCTCTAATGTAAAAATGTAAAAACTTACTTGAACAACTTTACTATGTGCCGCGGCTTCGGACGTCTGTCCTAAGGCACTTTTCTTCTGAAATTCCGAAAAGTGTTGCTCCATTAATCTCAGAAAGAAGCTAAAGATCTCTGCCATATTTGTAGTCAATGCCTGATATATATCTTTTCTTCTCTGATTAGATTCAAGTGTTTGAAGAAGCGCTACATCCTCCACTAATCTAAGGAATACCAACAAGACTAATTCGGTTTGACTCTCGCCCTGTGTACAAGCCTGGCTGAGTTCAGCCAACAGGGTGGGCCATTGCTGAGGCCATTCTCGTTTTATCATCTCGACTACAACGCGCGACAGAGCATCCTTTATATGCGCTTCTTCCTGCAATAATGGTTGAGTTCCCTCTTGAAGTAGTTTCATCGCATTTTCTTTGATAAAAATTTTTTCCGACTGTGAGATCTGTGTCCATCGATATTTTACACAGTGCTCCATTAATTGTAGACCAAAGTGGCGCACCACTGAGCTCCTATCGGGCGACTTTTGTGCCAAATAGAGACCGCATTGCGCGCACAATGGTGAAGACTCTTTAAACCTTTCGCATGCATTGTACATTTCTAAACGTTGCGGCTGAGTTATACCGGGTGACATCATCATTTCAACCACTCGAGCCAGTTCTGCCGATATTTGGGCGACATCGCCCACTCCAAACTCCATTCCTACTTGCACTAAAATATAATACGGGAATTTTCAATATTATTTATTATAAACAATATTCTTACATAACATTTTAATTGTATTAATATATAATAATATTTAATTTTTATCAAATAACAAAAGAGAAATACGAGAAACAAGAGAAGAAAGAATAAAAATAAACTGCCTATCTCTATGATAATCAGCAACATATGTGCATCACTTATCACAAGAAAGATGTTCTTGGGTAAATTTTTTTATCGGGAATAATTAGCAATCAAACATATCTAACGTCATCCTAATGAACACATTTATATGTATAACGCAATGCAATATTTTTATATATTTTAACAATTTACCAAAGTTTGCTTCTTTCTAATTAAAACAGATTGAATTTTATGACACCTGGCTAAAAAATCGGTATGCGACACTCGGCGCAATTTCACGAAGATGATGCAAGATACATTAACGCGCCGTTAATAAGCCGGTACAAGTAATGAAAATGAGCAAGGGTGATAACGAAAAGATCAGTGGCAGCGTGCGTTGCGCTCGTCATCGTCAACTCGTGCTTTCCGGTCGGCGAGAATATTTACGGAGCAAACGCTGGTGAACGCGTGCGACGCGGGCACACGTCGACGAGGCGGCTAGCCGCGTGCCCGCGCACCGATCGTGTCTTGACAACCACCCCTCGCTCACGTTCCTCACCTGGGTGATGCAAAGCTGCGGTACGATACGGAGCTTGGCTGGGCCGCGTGGACGGCGGGATGCTCTCCGGCGTCGCGTCGCGCCGCTCATCAATTCATACCTGCCACCGTCTCTCGTTAGGAAAAGAGAGGGTAAAAAAAAAAAAAAAGACGCAGAGTCGACGGAGGCACGACGCAACGATCGTCCGTGTGATGGCTGGTGCTCGCCGTCGTTCCAGCAACCAGACTCCACACTTTTCGTGAGATGCGGCACGCGCCAGCGCTAGCTCAAGTGTCGAACGAACGGTCGCATACATACACCGCACCAACACGATTACGTGCTGCCCTCTCGGCGGCACCGTCGCCGCGGTGGCCACTGGCCGCGCCGTCGGACCAACCTAATCTCGACGAGGCGCGTGCGGCGTGTTATTTTCTCCCGCCGAGACCGGATCACGGTGAGAAAGCTAGTTCTATGTCCTTACCTCTTGATATAATTACGTCGCGTCCTTCTTTTTCTCTAATCTATTGACCGATCAATCGGCACCATACTGTAAGATCGCACGAAACATAATCTATCTCCCGTCTTGTAGGTTATGCCGGTTCCTCCATTTTCACCCGAGCGCATACGCACGTAGAGGATGGACGAGGCAGTCACCACGCCGCCTACATTTAAACGTAGTTTCTTCGAGCGGATCTACTGCGTGGAGTTCTCGCCGTACGAATGGTCGCAGCATTTGATCTGTATCGCCCTCGCCAAGGAAATCGTTATCGGCACTGTCAGATTTCAGGTTTGTGCAAGAAGCACTTTTCGACGCTTTTTATTATTTTAATTGTTTTAATATCGTTAAAACGTGATAATATTTAAGTGAAAAATACTGTAAAATCCACAACCATGGACTTGATTGACAAGTTAACTAATTTTATACGACAGGATGAAGATGATGCTGTGGAGGACATAGCATATAATCCTATTCGAACGTTTCACCATGATGCCAGGCCTCATGCAATTGCTTGGAGTCCAGAAACCTCCCTGAGTATTGTTCCCAAGATCCTTACATTCTGTGTTGCTGGATCAGATTTTAAAATAAGATTGTACAATAGCAATCTAAATGATATTAATGTATATGAGGTAGGGATATATAAAAAATTACAAAGTTATTATATATTAATAAAGTATTTAATAGTAATATTAATTTATAATATCGATTTTTATGTTATTATCTTTGTTTTACAGATTTTAGAAGATCACAAAGATTATATAAATGCAATCTCATATGAACCAGAAGGTGAACAATTGGCTTCAGTCTCAGATGATCATACATGTAAACTGTGGGCGATTAAAGAAGATCAAAAATGTGTGTCTACATTTTACTTGACATCACCTGGTACAAGTGTATGTTGGCACAGTGAGGAACCTAATAAACTTTTGGTAGCAGAGAAAAATGGTTTAATACGTATGTATAACATAAGGAGCCAACAAGCGATTATGTCTCTTGATTCTGGAGCTGTTCCTCTAACTGCAGCTGATTGGGGACCTAATCCCTTAAAAGTTGTATCAATGGCTGCTGGAGAATTGTTGCTGTGGGATGTATCTAGACCAAGGTAATAAGAAATTTGATTCATAAATTTTTTTTATATTCCTGACATTTTTTTTAAATTAAATTTTGTTTTATTTTTAATTCTAGTCGTCCTCTCGATGAGCGTACACTTCATGTGGAAGGTGGTTTAACAGTGAGAGTTTCACATGCAAATGAAAACTTAGTATCAAGTATTGGATGGCCAGATAATTTATTAAAGGTTGTCAATTTGAGATCAAAGGTAGTGGTATTATGTGGAAAAGTAAAATTAATTGGCGGTATGACATGGCATTATAAATTACCCTATGTTTGTGCTGGAAGTGACAGAGAACTATGTTTCTGGAGAATAAATATAAATTAAGATTTATTAAAAATATATCGAAAAAAAAATCTGTCTTTAAAACTTAGGATGTTATATGTAGTAATAAAACATTTTTCATATTTTGATAATTTTTTGAAAGTTAATTAAAAATCGATTTATTCTTATATAAAAAAGTGTGTGAGACGCCTGAAAATCAGTGCTCCATAGATCGCGAGCTCGTAACGGGCAAAATTTTATGTGACTCGTTCTACTGCAAACGAGAGGTTACGCGGCCACGCGGAGAGCATCGATTTCGAGACGAAGACGTCGAGGCATCCGTGTGTGTTCTCACAGTGTCTTCGTTTACCTGTATCTAATGAAACGCTGTGATTGGTCGACGCGTAGTTTCTCTAGCGCTCCGACCAATCACAGCTCTCCAATAGATTGCCTGATTGTGAGCTCGCACAGGCTTACGTGAGACTCGTGCTATTGCGTACTAGAGGTCACGGCGAGCACGCGGTTCGAGTTCGAAACGAAAATGTCGAGGCATCCGTGCGTCGTAGCCCATTTCTCGCGTCGAATTCGAGTATTTGAGACGGTCGGGAGTGTCATGGTCTATCTCGCGAGTGTCCAGTGCGCGGAAGGACGATTCGACAAGTGCTATCTGAGAGGAGGAGGCGGCCCAGGAAGGGTATCCTGCCCCAGCGGAGCAACTCAGGGGTAAGTACTATAGTATCAATTTTCCTTCCGAATTACATTCTGAATTATATTTCGAATCTATAATATAATTTTTGTCATTTATCTGTTACAGATCAAGAGGAACTCCGCTGCAGTAGAGTGAAAAAAAGTGCCGCACGCCGATATGTGATTATACGAACCGTAGCCGGTTCGTCGGTTGTTCGGGAGTTTCGTTAGCTATCGGACGTCTTTATCACAATTATCTTTTGTACGGGAGTGCTTTCGCGAGTGTCCAGTGCGCGGAAGGATGGCTCGTCACGTCCCATCTGAGAGGATGAGCAGGCCCACCAGGAGGCATCATGCATCGGCGGAGCAACTTTTAGGTAAGCATGAATTTTTTTAAATTAAATCTTTATAAAAAAAAATGTTTAACCTTTTTTTTCTTAATCTTATTGATTTAATGACACGTCTATATTAATATTTTTCTTTTTGTTACAGCCACCGGCAGAATTCCACAACTCCGCTGATGCTCATGCAGATTGGTAAGTCGCAAAATTTTTTTTCGTTTGTAATTTGGTCTCTTGAACCAGCGACGCGTCGATCATAAGTTAAAGAAACTTCATACTTTGATAAAATAAAATAAAAATAAAAAGAAACTATTTTTTTAACATTTTATAACTTTAAGATTAAAAGAACATTATACAAAAGTGATGTAAAGTTTATTAGCACGAATGATATAATATATTTTATTATACGTTTAGTAAAGCATACTTATGAATTTTCTAATGGTACGTTTTCTTCTTTTTTTTGCAAGTTTTCCTCTAAATTAAATGTCTTTAACTCTGTCATTAATTTCTCTAAAAGTTGTAAGAGCTGAATCTTGTTAATATTTTCCAATCTCTCAGCAATTAAAGAAGCTTCGTGAAAAACAATGTTGGGATTTGGTATGCATACTCGTTCTTCATTAAATTTATTTATTTCTCGTTCGATTGCTTCTGTCTCGTCGTTAATATCCCCATAAGCACCACCAGTTTCGATCTCGTCTTTTGTTTCAACTGCAAAATATTTAAAATTAATATTATACGGTATAAGATGATGAAATATTCTTAAAATAATTTCTATTAATATTGTATATCAAATAAATTTGACAAAAATTTAATAGATTAGAAAGAACTAACCACCAAGAGCCACAAGTTTATGCGTTATTAGATGATTATGTTTAAGAAGTTTATTTTGATGAGATAGGTTTGTTTCATTTATCGCATCTTCTAGCAAGTCTAATATCAACTGCATAATCTGTATTTCTTCTACAATTGATAATTGATCCAAATACTTTGATAACCATCTTAAGAGACCAATACATAAATAAGCTCGTATGCTCTGTGACGCAGGACAATCACTCTTTGCATAAATACTGCCTTTGTCTGTTGGCTTTTTAGTATCCAATTTCGTAAGAATATATGTGAAAAATCCTTCTTTTATGGTTGTTCCAAATTTCATCGCTTTATTTTCGAATTCAAATATGTTGCCTAATACCGTTGTTAAATGTTTTAATTGAATTTCTTTTGTATCACATGTAGCCGCCATAGCAATTTGATAACTGATATTTATTTCCATCTAAAGAAATTAAATTAAAATATTAAAAAATATTACTATGTCTACAAAAAAAATAGCGGCTGTTCTTATGTCTATTTTCTGTATCTCACCATCTTATCACTCGAGTGATTTTCCAGGCCAATATTAGTATCGTTTTTCTTGCGCAAGGCATTATAGTAAGAAGTACCATATTTTTCCTTAAGAGTTTGTAGTATACCAGCATTTTCTTTTTCTTCCAACCATATTTTTATTATATCGATCTCAGTTTGATTTAAAAATGTGCTCATGATTATTTCGTGGGCGTCTATGTGTACATTCAAATACTGCAAACAAAATTTTTAATTACATATAAATATTAAAATGTACAAATAAAAGTTGTATGTAAAAATGTACCTGAACTTGTCGGATATCCGCGATAAGAGAACGCGTCTTTGACCAATCTAACTGCATAAGAGCACGCGTCATTGCGTCCACAGCTAAAGATGTGCCATATCCTTCATCACCGCTTAAAAATGCTAATTCTGACGCTACCTCTAAACAATGTACATCTTTTCGTCGAGAAAGCACCTTTGCTGCCTTGTCAAACTGTCCCAGTTTTACGTGACTGGTATATGTAACATTAGCAAAAAGTTTTTTTCTTTTTTTCTCTATAATATGCTATACAAAACTTTATAATAATTAATAAAAAATATTAATTAACAAATAATCGTCTTACCAATGAGCTGCTTGTTCCAAATGGCCTTTAAATTTGGCCCATTCTGCCCAGGCTTCTAATATTTCGTTTAAAAATTTATCAGTCGCATCCAATTTACATCTTGCAAGTGCATAGGCTTCCTTAAACATCTTGACTTCTAAAAAAACTTCTATAGCTTCGTGAATTTTGTGTATAGCTAGTAAATATGATACAGCTTTTTCTGAATTGTTCTGCATTTTTAATTGATGCGCGTACGCTTCACACATTTCTTTCCACATTCTGTAAAATTATTTGCAATTATATAATTAATATTTTTACATTTTGTTTTATATTTCCAGAAATATTTGTACATACTTCATAGAAACATTAGGAGCAAGCGATACTAAAAAATCATTTAATTGTTGATCTCTAGCTGCACAAATTAGATTACTTTTTAAATCATCACACCACATATTCATTTCGGTAACGATATTCGAATCATCCTGTGCTAACTCTAAGAAAAAAAATAACAAATCGTCAATATTAATAATAGAAAATATATGTATATATATATATATATATAACAATATAACGTTTCATAAAGTTAAATTTACTTTCTTTAGAAACAAGTGTTAAAAAATCCTCCTTCTTTTCGCTCAATAATGATAATTTCATAGGCTCGTCTTCTTCAGTTTGATTATTTCTTATATCATGCTTAATAAAATTTAGTATTTCAGATTTATCGTTTATTATTTTATTATATGTATTAAAGTATGATTTTCTTTCTTTCTTCTTTGGTATCGACGCTTGTTCTGTAACAGAAAATTTTCATTACTAATGTTAATCTAAAAATGTATATTGTTACATACTGATTATATAAAAATTATTGATTTACTTGGGACACCCATTTCCATAGCTGCATTAGATTGATTTGCTGTAGCAGTAGAATTGTTTTCATGATTATCTGTTTTAAGTTTTATCAACTTTTTTTGTTGTTTATGTTTTTTCTTCATGTTTTTTATGGCAGTAGGTTGCTTTGGCGATTGAGCCGGTAAAGTATAATTCCATATGTGTAGCATGAAATCTGACGAACCAGTCATTATTAATTGAGATTTAAGAGGACTCCACATACAGCATAGCACAGGCCCATCATGACCAACATACGTTCCCATCAGTTCTAATTTGTCAACGTTCCACACCTAAAAAACATTTGAAAAAAATTACATAACAAATTATTTCGAAAAAAATTCAAATAAAAAAAAGTTATAAAAGTTATGAACATAGAAATTATTAGAGTTGTAGTATTATTACACATATGTATGTATAATCTAACTTAGCGCTCGGAATTAGTAGCGCAGTTCGGCCGATTTCTGATCGTCTCCGCTTTTGGTCCCTCACTATCGCTCGAAGCTCGACGGCCGGCTGCCGATCGCCCGCGAGACGCTTTAACTTAGAAGCGTTTCTATTTATATTCACGTTAGAATCATACATTTTATTAAATAATTAATAAAATTCTTTTTCTTAATTAATAATTCATATAATTACATATTACTAATTTCTTATTATTAACATTTTTATTATTTTAATAATTATTTTACTGTGTAGCCAAGTTTCGAACATATAAAAATGTATTTTAATATATATAATTTTATACGTTTGAAACTTGACTACACAGTAAAATAATTATTAAAATAATAAAAATGTTAATAATAAGAAATTAGTAATATGTAATTATATGAATTATTAATTAAGAAAAAGAATTTTATTAATTATTTAATAAAATGTATGATTCTAACGTGAATATAAATAGAAACGCTTCTAAGTTAAAGCGTCTCGCGGGCGATCGGCAGCCGGCCGTCGAGCTTTGAGCGATAGTGAGGGATCAAAAGCGGAGACGATCAGAAATCGGCCGAACTGCGCTACTAATTCCGAGCGCTGATTTAACTACTTGAGCAAATATTGTATAATCCATATATATTTTACTTGTGCGATATTGTCGTAACTGCCAGACACTAAATGTCCGCTGAAATGTGGACTCCAAGCTAAGCACACCACTTTTTCAGAGTGTCCATTTAACAATCCTATCATTTTATGCATTGTATGTTCTTCATCCTCATCTTGTATAACATCTTTGGAACCTGTCACTATTAATTCTTTTATCAGATTTGACATATCAAAAATCATTATGTTTTTCGAATCTGAGGCGACTGCCAAGTAGTTGGCCATTGGTGACATCCACCTATCTGCCATTGTACTATCGGGATGCCATGCCAGGCAATTTACCTTATTCCTTAAAATATTTATCGAATTACCACGTTTTCTTAACTTCTGATCGTAGAACATAATTGATCTGAGAAAAAAAGTTCATTTACAGCATTTCTTTGCTTTTTAAATTTAAATATGTATAACATATAATATATATACCCAGTTTCCAATGCAATTGCTAAGCAATCATTGTTTTTCCAAGAAAATTCCAAGCATCCTATTTTTATTACAGATATAGGTTCTAAAAAAAAAAAAATTGTTTAATAAAATAATACGACAAAACAATTAATATTAACATCTTACCATCATTTGGTGAAGATTTTTTAAATGCAACTAATTCCCCTTCTGCACAAGAAAATAGAAAATATTCTGACTTAAGTTGAGCCCATTCAAGCTTGTAAATGGTATTTCTGTGATATTGCCTATACAATATAGGCGGTCTGTTAGTTCCAATTGCATCAAATACACCAACGCGACCTTCTCCGGTACCAAAAGCAACAGTAGATTCATCTTCCGGAAACCATGATACCTGATAAATATTTTTCACATAAGAAAATACCGATTTAAAAAAAAAAAAAAAAAAAAAAAAGGCTTGATACGAATAATTTTTACCACTCTTATTTTTCCTTTTATTTTCTGCCAATGCATAACAACGTCAAAAGTTTTTACATGAGGTTCAGACAAATTCCATAGACGCAACATCGCGTCTCCTGTGCCAAACGCAATGCGCGATGTATCAATAGGACAAGCGCTCATGCAGTAAACAAATCCTGCTTGCGTAGGAATTTTATATTCTAGAATTGCTGATTTAGAATCATTGTCTCGTTTACAGCATATAACCCAACGATCTTGTGCCAAAGACCAAACTCTAAGTCTAAAAAAAAAAAAAGAAAATTAACATTAAAAGTTTTCAACACTTATATTTTTTTAATTAATGTGAAATGTTTGCTCACTCAGAATCTGTCTTCAAGCCATCAGATATTGCATCGTCTTTGAGTACAGTAGCTATAGAAAACAATCCTCTATTATGAAACGTATGAAATAATTTGCATTCAGGCCTGCTTTTGTTTGGTGAAAGATCCCAAGAAAGAAGTTCGCCCCAAACAGAGCTAGTCAAAAGCACATTAGGCTCTGGCCAGGTTACAACAATCCAAGTTCCATTCACAGTATTGAGCTTAGTTTTATGTGATGAAGCCACAACTGGCATATTTGGAAGGTTTATTACAGTTTCATATCTACCATCTCTACCAGCTCTCCAAATGTATACATTTCTAAATATAAAACAAAACACATAGTTAATTAATAACATTAACATTTTTTAATTGGTATATAAAATATACACACACATATATATATATATATATATATATATATATATATATATATATATATATCACAAAAGCTTTATCTCACCTATCTTTTGCACCAGAAGCTAAAAGTAAATCTTTTTTATCTTCTTCACTTAACACATTAATATCTGAAGGGCACCAAGCCAAGCTCACTACCTCTTCATTGTGTCCTCTCATTTTATATAATACTGTTTCTTTATGGACAATATATACTAATCCACTTTTAGTACCTATTGCTACAAGATTAGAATCATGAGGGCAGCAAGCTAAACATGTAGCTGATAGCTTGCCTAGAGGTATGATTTTTGAAGTTTTATATTGTATATTACAATACATTAGAAAGCCATCTGCACTTACTGCACATGCAAGATTAGTATCTTTGGCTGACCAATCAACTCCAACAATTAAGTTGCTACCCTATGTAACAAAAATAATTTAAAAAATGTTTTAATATATGTAAATTATTACAGGACATATTTAACTTTTTTTTTTTTCCTTTACTTACATCAATTACAAAAGGAAATTCCGCTATCAACTCTAAGGTATTCACATTAAAAACTCTAGCTTTAGTATCATCACCACCACAAATTAATAATTCTACACTGGTTGGTTTAGGACAAAATGCTAATGAAGTAACTTTGTCTTTAAAATAGCCCTTAATTATAGAATACTTTAAAGCACCGTCTTCTTTCCTGGCAATGACAATAAAGTTTCTAGCACCCCAAGCCACAGTTCCAAGTCTAGAGCAAGCAATTATATTGCTCAAATACCAGTTTGGCGATGGTGGTAATGTTACTTCATTCATTTTGTTACGTTTTATTGCCTACCAACAAGAAAAGGTATTTTTTATATTTAATTATAACTATAAAAACTTGCATAATTTATCACTTTCAAAAGTTTTTTAATAATATATTTTATTCAAGTAACTAAAAAATAATTTTTACTGACAATTTGCTGTCAAATATTTAACAGATCGTTAACAAAATACGAATTCAATTACGAAAACAATTAATCTGTTAAAATTCGCTAATCAAATAGTTTTATTTTATTTCCTAATAAATATTTTGCTGGATATTAGCAAGTTTTTACAAAATTTATCATTGTGGCAATGCAAAACTATAAAACACATTAATATAAAAAATATTTTAATAGACGTATAAATAAGTAAAATATATAACCAACCTAACGTAAAGTGCTAATTCCGAATCACTCTTAAAATGCGACACCAAATTCTTTTGTCCGTTTTGCGTGTCAGTCAATTGAAGGTTAACCGGTGTCTTGCACTCTGCTGCACACTTTTAGTTATAGATTTATCACGCGATGATCGTCAGTGACAACAAAACGGAATCAATAAGAGTAAATTTTAACAAATGCCTTATTCAAATTGTAACCGTAATTAGTGTTTTATGTTGTCTAAGTTCCGCTATAATTATCAACTGCCTCACGAAAACACGTGTGATAAATAAAGCCTTCAACACGCATATGCAATGGTTATGTATGTATGTATGTATGTACGGTAATATAAATGGTATGTATGGTAATGTAACGTAAGGTAATTATAAATGGTATCGTAATGTAAAGTTTAATTAAATTCTTATAAATTCCATTAATACAAGTAGAACGACATATAAAATATTCACTGAGATTTGCAAACCTTTTTGGACTTAATTAATAATGTAAAAAAAAGCTTATTAATATCAAATCGATTATCAATTTAAGTATTATATGGAATTATTGACTGTACAGAGTGGAAAAAGGCAGAGTTTTATTGTTTGCCGCCAATAAAACATATACGTATATATAGTTTCGGGATTATTTATACTTTGTAACTTGTGGTGATGACGAGAAATGACTAATAATGCTTTTACTTTTTCTATCTTTTATTCTCTTTCAAAACTTATCTCTCTTCCAATTGATAAACGATTCGTCACTTATTGTTAGAGATAGAACACGCAAAAAGAAGACAGAGGTGGGGGAACTCAGTTGCTCATAGTTGTATGTATCATTTTGCTAATTTTGCTTTTTCATCGTTAAGTTAAGGTTATTTTGAAGATCTTATCTAATAAAATTAAATTTTTTTAGTGCCAGTCAACACGACACGATGCAGCCGATCATCGTCTTTATTTTGGCCTTCTGTGGCCATGCTGTGGCTGTGATATTTGATGATGTTTCACAAGACCTCTCACTGAACACGTTTGCAGAGAGGATGAAAGAGAATAACTCTAAATGTAATCCCAACGTCAACCTTAACACAGTAAATGGATATTTTTTACTGCATTACAATTGTATTATTTATAACACAATTTTTATATTATAATATATATTTTGTAATATAAAATAATTTTACTTGAAAGATTATAAAAATGAGTCTTATGAAAAACTAAATTTGATATTTTGCTGAATTTTGAAATTGATTAGCGTTGATAGTCATATACATACAAAGTGTTTTTAATCTTTTTTCAGCTGCAAATGATAAGAAAAGCGGGTTATCCTGCAGAGGCTCATGGAATAGAGACTGAGGATGGCTATCTTTTGACTCTTCATCGTATCCCAGGTAACAAAAATCAGCCGCCTGTATTGCTACAACATGGTTTACTGGGCAGCTCTGCCGACTGGATTATTCCCGGGAAGGATAAATCACTTGGTATTACTTTAAACAATTCCAAGAAAATATTGTCTATCTAAAAATATATAAAATATTATCTAACATTTCGTATATAAATAATTACTTTAAATAATGTCTTTTTATGTTAGCTTTAATATTAGCCGATCAAGGATATGACGTTTGGTTGGGCAATATTCGTGGAAACACTTATTCGAGGGCACACGTTTCTTTATCTCCATCAGATTCGAAATTTTGGAATTTTAGGTACGTACATATATACCGGCAAAAAATATTTTGTGATAATATTACTCGAATATATTAATCGAATACATAAAAAAATATATTAATAGAATTTTTCATTAGCTATCACGAAATGGGTGTCTACGATCTACCAGCGATGATTTCATATATTACAAATAAGACATCGCAGCAATTGTATACGTACATAGGCCACTCGATGGGCACAACTGCTTCTTATATCATGGCAACGGAACGTCCAGAAATTGCTCGTATGGTGCGAATGATAATCAGTCTTGCTCCTGCGGCCTTTCTGGAACATATGAAAAGTCCATTACGATATTTTGCTAATATTGCAAACGAGTATCAGGTAATTTATCTAAAATATAAATTATAAATAAGTTATTATATAACAATCTAATAAAAAAAATTTTTTTTCAAAGATTACCGATTAAAATTAAGTCAAATTATAATTATATCACAGTTAAAGGATTCTTAAATTACAGATTATCGCGCATTTCTTTGGCGAAGATGAGTTTCTGCCACAGAATGGTGTCATAGAACTTTTAGCGAAACTTGGTTGCGAAGTAGACAATTTTGAAAAAGAAATCTGTTCGAATATTATGTTCCTGCTTTGTGGATTCGACAAAGAACAATTTAATTACGTGAGAATTCTATATACATTATAGTCAAAGTACAATTTTGATGCTCATTACATTTCACATGCATGTTTACGCTTCAGTTCAGACGTCATTCAATTTTTTAGACTTTGTTACCGATAATTCTGAGTCACGATCCAGCCGGCGCTTCGACTAAAACTTTGGTGCATTTTAGTCAGAATATTAAGTCGGGTAATTTTTGCCCGTACGATTATGGATACGAAAAAAATCAACTAATCTATAACGCAACGAAACCGCCAAATTATAATTTAACAACCATCACGATTCCGATTGCATTATTCTATGGTGACAATGACTGGTTGGTCAACAGCTTGGTAAGTAATATAAAAAATAAATTAAGACACGTGAAAGATTAAAAATTTATTTATGTTAATCTTGTATTCATACATTTTATATATTATTTTTTCAAGGACGTGAAAAGGCTTTACAGATCGTTATCTAATGTATTCCTGTATAGAGTATCACTGCCCAATTTTAATCATCTCGATTTTATATGGGGTAAGGACGCGTATAAGTTTGTGTATAAAGAAGTACTTAAGATTATGAAAAAGATTAGAGAGTCAATTCGATAATGTCATGCTAAAAAGGAATTTTTTTTTTTTTTTTTTTTAAATGTAGAATATTGAGATAGTATTTTCAGTAAGATTACGATCATGACATTAAAAGTAATTTAGTTTTTAATATTTTAAAATAGATTGTGTAATTTGTGAAGGTAATATGTACATTTAATAAATAATTATTTTAATGTAAAAATTCTGACATGACGTAAAAGAATTTATAATACAAATGTCAATTTTATATTTATTAATAATAATAATATAATGATAAAATTGATAATGATAATATATTTATCGTAGCATGTTATTAAAATGTTGTGTGGTGCTGTTATTAATTTGGATTAATTATATATCGAGTTATATACGAAAATATGGAAAATAGAAACAAGACCTTTGTATACATAAAAAATATAACGATAACGTGCATACTTATTAAGTATTAGCGTAATTATCTCGAAACAGCTTACGAGTGCGATAATGCCAATGTTCTTATTTTATACACTTGTTTATCTGACATGTTTGCGTTATGGTGTAACTTTCATTGCACCTCTTCTCTAAATTTAATGTGGTGCTTATACCTTCATTTGCCCTCTCGTGTTGTAATTTCGACGCTTTAATAACAGCAGAAACAGTAGTGTACATCGTCGTATGATAGGTACGTATTATTTTTCATTTTATATTGCCACGATACTAATATTGTACTTAATTAATAACATTTTTTCGTCTTGTTTTATGTAATAGAAAATTATGGACAAATCAACAATGCAAAGTAAACTTGACTGATATTACTTTTTTCTGTTTTCTTATCAGTATTATACTCCAGGAAACCTGGACTATTCTACTTCTTTCGACATTGGATTATTCGAAGACAATGCGGACGATCGTATACTTTTTACTTCTCTGCGCCTTCCACGATTTTGCAACAACCAGAAATCTCAACATTCCGCAACAAGTTTTATTAAATACACTTGCGACGATGTCAATAAACGACGAAGAATCAGACAATAAATTAACTTTTTTTGAAATTAATCTCAGCACGGTAAGTACACACACCTATAAATAAGAATAAAAAATTTATTATTTTCATAAACTTTAAAAAACTATATATCTATGTTAAAAAATTTATTTTTACTTTTTACAGTCTTTGATGATACCAAAAGCAAATTTTCGTGCGGAAGCTCATATAATACAGACGGACGATGGTTATCTCTTGACACTTTATCGTATCCCAGGTAACAATAATTCACCACCTGTATTGTTGCAACATGGTCTTTTATCCAGCTATACTGATTGGATTATTCCCGGCACAGATAACGGACTTGGTATGACATTATTAATTAATCATAAATATATATATATATATATATATATATATATATATATTTTTTTTTTTTTTTAACCATTTTAAAAAATATATAAAAAAGATTTTAATCTATTGTAGGTTTTAACGCATCGTATTTCATTTAATTATATGTATATAATTTTATAATATTAAAATAATGTTACTGTGATGTGTATTTCATATAAATAATTTCTTTAAACCTGACTTTCGACTTTTATTTTACTTAAACGATGTTTTTCTTCTCGACAGCTTTTATATTAGCTAATGAAGGATACGACGTTTGGTTGGGCAATTTTCGTGGGAATACTTATTCGAGAGCGCATATCTCTTTATCTCCATCGGATTCAACATTTTGGAACTTCAGGTATTTATATTGATAGAAGTGAAAATAATAGTTAACACAATATGTGATTTAATTTATAGTAAGACGAATAAAAACTAATCAATTAAATTTATGTTATTTAAGCAGTATATTTTCTTAAATTTACAATGGAATTTTTGTGATATATCAAATGAGTTTTTCACTAGCTTTCATGAAATGGGCGTTTACGATTTACCTGCGATGATCTCGTATATTACTCATATGACATCGCAACCGCTGCACTCATATATTGGTCATTCGATGGGTACAACTGCTTCATACGTAATGGTAGCAGAACGTCCAGAAATCGCCCAAATGGTGCGAATGATAATTAGCCTCGCGCCCACGGCTTTTGTAAAACATATAAAAAGTCCAATACGGCTTCTCGCTCCTTTTGCGGAAAATCTTCAGGTCAAGTACAGAATAAAACTTGTAAAATTTAATGTGAATTACATCGCGAATAAAATAAACTTTACTGTTGCAGAAGATTTTGCATCTCCTCGGAGAAGATGAGGTTTTGCCTCACAGCACTGTAACAAATTTTTTAAAGAAGCTCATTTGCAACATGACACGTATTCAAAAAGAAATATGTACCAATTTAATATTTCTGCTCTGTGGCTTCGACAGAGAACAATTTGATATTGTGAGTATTTTGCAAATATAACGATGATTAATTATCAATTGATATATTAATTTATTTTCACGTTATGCCACACATTCCTTGTAATAATCGTCAAATTTTTTTTTTTTTTTTTTTAGACGTTATTACCTATCATAATGAATAATTACCCGGCTGGGTCTTCGACCAAAGTACTAGTACACTTCGCCCAGGAACATAAGTCCGGCAAGTTTCGTCAGTATGATTATGGACGTGAAAAAAATCTGCTAATTTATAACGCAGCAGAACCGCCGGACTACAATCTCGCGAATGTTACCACGCCTTTTGCACTGTTTTACGCTGAAAACGACTGGTTGTCCAGTGTTCTCGTAAGTTTCAATAAACGTGTTTGTGTAAAGAAAAGATATTATCAAGTACACATATGTATAGATTTATCTTTTATCTTTTGTACGAATAAATTATGCCAGAGAAAATCGAAGATCTAAAACTGATAAACTTGTTTTTTTTTTTTTTTTTTTTTTTCCAGGATGTAAAGAAACTAATTGATCTCTTACCTAATGTGGTAGATGAATACAAAGTGCCATTTCCTAAATTCAATCACTTGGACTTTTTATGGGCTGTGGATGCACCTAAGCTGGTGTATGAGAGAGTACTCAAGATCATGAAGACGATGACCAGCGTCGACGAACCATGCTATTGACAATGACTACAAAAAATGTGGAATTGAATAATTTTAATGACAATATTAGAGCTATCATGTGCTTAATTTCTGTTTTACTAATCAAATTGATTTTAGTAGTTAAAACTATATACTTTTTACCTCTTATTTTATTTGAGTTACAAAACCAAATATTTAATATTCACCGTCAAAATAATAAAAAATATCTGCATCTTTTTTTTTAGATTTACCGCGCGAATAGGACGTAATAAAATATATTTTACATAATTTATAGGAAAACTAATGAAAACTGTAATACGTACGATAGAGATTAAGGGCTTATCTCACGAAGTTTAATTAATTATTTTAATTAACTACTACTTATAACGTCGGTAAACTACATGTTTAAACATACAATGAGTGACTATCGATATTCGTCGAATCGATAGCGATAACCATTTTGGTCAATCGAGATGACGGCTGATGCCGCACCAACTTTACTTCGTTTACGAGGCTATAGCGCGCGGGACGGGACGGGACGGAAGAGGAGAAGTGTATGCACTTATACGCTCTCTCACGATCACTCACGATACTCACGAGAGAGAACGCGATCGACTGTACCTTGATGCGCGATTTCTCATTACGCACGTTGCGACCGCGTGGACCGTGGACCCTAAGTGAGTAATTTCGATCTCCTCGTCGGTTCGCCGTCCTTAAGTTGCATCCGTACCGTAACGAGGCTCGTTCCGACCCGCACCGCGAGCAGGCAGCGCAGGTACGAAGGATGGACGACAAAGGCAATGGGGATCTCGCGTTGGGAGTGCCGGCGTCGCCGGAGGACGCGGCCAAAGCGGAACTGTACAAAGAGGAGGCGAACGAGTACTTCAAAAGTAAGTAAGAGAAGCACGTGTATAATCACAGGCCAAACGCTCTTTACTTAACGTTCTGCACGGTCACGTGTTGCCCCCCAAGCTAACCCCCCACGTTCCGTAGACGCGGGACAGCGAGGGAGTCTCGCGTGTCGCGTGAACGTAGCGAGAGGCACAGAGAATAATTGTTTTTTTTTTCTCGACGGCATCGGTCCGACGGCCGAGTTGAATCTTCTCTTGGTGCTTATTGACGTTCCTCGTTATTTTTGGGAATTTGGGGGAGGTTTAGCTTTCTCCCATAGTTTTGCCATTGTACTTTTTTTCTTTTCAGATCAAGTATACGATAAAGCTATTGAATTATATACCAAAGCTATAGAATTAAATCCATTGGTAGCTGTATATTATGGCAATAGGAGTATCGCCTATTTGAGGACAGAATGCTTTGGATATGCATTGACAGATGCATCCAGAGCCATTGGGTTAGACAGAAATTATGTTAAGGGCTATTATCGGAGAGCTGCTGCATATATGTCTCTTGGCAAGTTCAAACTGGCTCTCACAGATTATAAGACTGTTGTTAAGGCTAGACCCAATGATAAAGATGCAAAGGACAGATATATGGAATGTCGCAAAATAGTTAAAGTATCAGCTTTTAATAAGGCTATTTCTGTTGAAGACAAAAAGAATATAGCTGACACAATTAATTTGGAAGATATGAGTAAGTGTTGTATTTATTAATGTAAAGTATCTAAAACAACAGTAATAATTAATCAGAAAATAAATTGAAATTAATCACTTTTATAGCAATTGAAGATGAATACACAGGGCCTAAATTGGTTGATGGAAAAGTTACCCTGGAATTCATGAAAGATTTATTAGAGTGGTATAGAAATCAGAATAAGTTACACCGTAAATACGCTTACAAAATCTTGTTGGATGTTAAATCATGGTTTATGGCACAACCTAGCTTAGTAGACATTACAATTCCAGAAGACAAGAAATTCACTATTTGTGGTGATATACACGGTCAATTTTATGATCTACTTAATATATTTAAATTGAATGGATTGCCATCAGAGACTAATTCATATGTATCCTTTAAGCAAGTATGCAATTTAATAATGAAATTTATATATTATAAGATAGAGACATAATTTTAATGATTACTAGGTTTATTATATACATATATCCAGAATTTTTCTAAACAATTACATAGTTATTTAATGGAGATTTTGTAGATAGAGGTTCTTTTTCAGTAGAATGCATATTTACTTTGTTTGGTTTCAAATTATTATATCCAAATCATTTCTTTATGTCAAGAGGTATGTAATTTTCTTAACATTCAAGAAACTTGAATTTATATTATGTACTTATGAAATATTTAATTTAGGTAATCATGAATCAGCAATGATGAATCAAATGTATGGATTTGATGGCGAGGTAAAAGCTAAATATTCTGTTCAGATGGCAGAATTATTTACAGAAGTTTATAATTGGCTCCCTCTTGCACACTGCCTCAATAATAAAGTGCTTGTGAGTATTTCCAAGTATGATTAACGTATTTATTATTTGTATATTTAATATTTGTACATTTTATTTTTTCTAGAGTGCGATGTCTCGTACTCTTTTATTCTTAATTTTAAACTATCTAATTAATTACAAATTTTTTATAATGTATATGGGATGACTTAATTCGAATTTAAAATATTTAAATTATGAGTCAGTCATTTTTATACGAAACCATACGTCATCTCGTATGTACTGCGTATAATTTTCATATAAATGATTTTTTTATTTACCAGGTGATGCACGGCGGATTATTTTCACGAGATGGCGTGACATTGAAAGAAATTAGAGAAATTGATAGAAACAGGCAACCACCTGATGAAGGATTGATGTGCGAATTGCTATGGTCAGATCCACAGCCCCAAATGGGCCGGGCACCCAGCAAGAGAGGTGTAGGCGTTCAATTCGGACCTGATGTTACGGAAAATTTTCTCAGGATAAATTCTCTTGACTACATTGTGAGAAGTCATGAAGTTAAAAATGAAGGATATGAAGTTGGACATGATGGAAAGTGTATCACAGTATTCTCCGCTCCAAATTACTGGTATGTTACTTGATACATTAATGATCACATGCTAGATTTAGACTGTATGTATGTATGTAGAATGTAATTTCAATAACTTTTTTTTTTTCTAATATGTTTTATTGAATGTTAGTGATACTATGGGTAACCGAGGTGCCTTTATCACACTCAGCGGCAGTGACATGAAACCTTATTTCACATCATATGACGCAATGGTACGTGTCTTATTCATAAATTATATTTTTACTTCGAGATGGTTATTTGCTTTAATACTTTTTATTATATTTATTATATATTATTTTCTTTTTACAGCCTCATCCGAACGTAAGGCCGATGGCTTACGCCAATTCTTTATTAAAGTTCATGTGCTAGTGGAACATCTTTTAGATACTATTAAAAAAATAAATAATAACAAATATAAGTAGTCCAATCAAAGTGTGCGTAATATATTTGATACTGAAATGGGGAAGGTAAGAGACTTAGACTTCTCCGCAACGATAATTATTATATTCTTTCTAGGAGAATAATTAATTTTCCTGTATTGTAAAATATATACAGTGAAAATGCATAAAATTGATGGGTACAAAAGCGGGAAAGGTTTGCTTATTTTTACAAGCAGACAAATCACTTTTCTTATCTACGATAAGAAAATATGGCTCATCAAGCGGTTTATGTTCGTTTGTAATAAAATGATGCGAAGAGAACATTTCTATTTTGTACCCTCAATGTATGACGTATGACCACCTTGCTCGTTAAAGATACTACGTACACGTATGCATAATAAGAAGAAATAATTTTAATCTCGAAGATATTTCAATGAATTTTTAAAATCTTGTAATCTATTATTTGTATAAATATTATTTATGTAATTATTTATACAAATATGTATTATTAAGTATTTATTATTTATATAAATATCCATTATTTATACAATACGCTAAATCTTAAACTTTTAATTAATTCTTTAACGATCAACGGTGGAATTTCAATTAAATTTAATTACAGAAAAAAAAGAGAATACATAAACGCGTATACAGAAGAAAAAAAAAAAAACTAGCGTAATAATTGTAGTACAATGTTTCTACCAATCACTATTTGTCACATTATTTGTGACAATCTTTTTACAAATCTATCGTGATTGGAAGAATTTCTTTGATCTAACATTTTGTTTTTTGTTAATAATAAATAATGTTTATGATGTATATACACAAATTGATATTTTATTTTACGTGACTAATAAATAGCATAAAGTGATAACAATTTATGAGAAATAAGAAGTAATTTCTTCTGGCAAATTATTTCGATTTTCATGGGTTACTTTCAGAATTTTAATTCTCTTGTCTGCATGTATTTTCTCGAACAGTGCCGCGTATTGTTGCGGTACTTTATGTATTTGTGGAATAGTCCCAATCACGAAGGCTTTCTTGGAAACGCCAAAAAGTATGTCCGCTATTTTCTTTTTGAATTCTTTGCTAAACAATTCCATTTTACCAATTTCATCGACAAGTAATACATCCTGCAATGGCAATACGACATTATCCAACTGTTAAAATAATCAACAATTTATTTCAAGGCAAATTATTATTCTTACAACGTCCAAATCCAATATTGGAAGTGCTATAGTCTCGAAATTATCCAGGAAAATCCGATAATTTCCCACTTGATACTTGGAAGCTTTTTGAGCCTCTGTTAAACTTCTGTTGGTAAAAAAAAAAAAAAAAAAAATTAAATAGAATATGTATTCAGTTATGATTGTATCGTCATTGTTACTTGCAAGTACGTGCTTTAACCGTGCTAACGGTAATCTTTTTCCAGGGTCCTTCGTTCCTACGATGTCAAAGCCAATCCTGGAGCCACTCTTATCACGTACCTCTTCCGTGTAAAATCCATCGAACCTGCTGCCCATTTTTTCTAGTGTGGACACAATCTTTTTGCACACCGTAGTTTTACCTACACCTATAAAATTATTCGTTTTTGATAATAATTTATTTATAACATTAATATGGAGAATATAGGTGGTATATATATATACATATATATATATTTTTTTTTTTTTAGTGTTATTAGCTTAGTTGCATGAAAATATAATTAAGATATGCATTTTACATAATTTAACAATGCATAATAATCTAATTTTCTAAATAATAACTCTTGCCAAGTGTTTCGAGTAATGTTCAAGATATATGGTACTCGAATATTGGCATAATTAAATAAAAAAAAAAAATTTACTGAGCAAAGATACAAATTAGTTATTAAAAGTCATATGTAAATATTTATGTGCATACATTTATATTTATACACATATAAACGTGAAAAATATACACGTAGAAGTATCATACATACATCCCGCTTTACAAAATTAGCCTATTTTTGTCTTAATTAGATTTAATTAATATTTTCTCAGCGGTTTCATGTGCTTTATTCAAATTTTCTTAGTTTCCCATGCCTAACCTGGTGGACCCACGAGTAGTACGTGTAGAGGCCGCGTAGCGCCAGCTTCCATAGCTCGCAGTTGATCCGTGTTTACTTTCCGAGCGGAAAAACACGAAAATAAGCGAGTAAGCGATCAGCTGATCGAGCTGGACGAGCTGCGACGGAACAGACGGTTGGCCGTTCGGAGTTGCAGATTGGTACGGTAGCGGTAGTGGTGGCGGCGACGACAACAACAACGTTGTAGTGGTGCAGCTTCCGGTGGAGGAACGTTCGCGGCCGTGAGCGTGTGCGTGCGTGAGTACGTACGTAAGTTACACACGGAACCGTGCCTCGTGGCGTTTACGTCCACGGTCTTCGAGTCGTTGTCGCACGAGTTGTCTCTCCCCTGTTCGCGCGAAGCTCTCCGCTAACGTAAATCGGTCGCGAGAGGCAGATCCTCTCGCGCAGCCACGGCCGGTCGGGCATTTGCGCAAAAGTAAACAGCACTCGCAAGGGAGGAGGCAGGCGGAGGAAGAAGCGCGGTGACTGCAACCGAACCGCGATCCTGCAGCTACGCAAGGGGTAGCTCGCTCTCTCTCTCTCTTTGCTCGCGCTCGGTGACGTTCGGCGATTCGTCCACCCACGCGCACCGGGTACGGGGAGGATAGTAAAGCGCGGCGGCAGGTCGGAGCGACGGTGACGACGGAGATGGCGGCGACGGCGGCGGTGGCATCGTCGCCGCTCGGCGATGCGCGCCAGGGCGAAGATCGTCCGCCAGCCGTCGACGGAGAGGCCGACCGCGTACGGTTTCGTGCCGGTAGCATCCGACGACGGCGTCGACGGCTACCGCGACAGCCGTGCGAGGGTGGCGACGTTACGACCGGAAGAGAGCTCGATCATCCGTCCGAATGTGGCGCCCTGTCCTACGTGTTCGCGCGACAGATTGACGACAAAGTCGACTATTGCCGTTTCCTGGTTAACGCCAGATTCGAGAACTCGGAGAATCTCTACAGGAAGGATCTGCTTTCGCACTACGGGTGCGTTAACGCTATCGAATTTTCCAACCAGGGTGACCTGCTTGTGTCGGGTAAGTTGGGCTGTAATGGCTTTAATCTACTAATACATTGACGTGATTCACTCGGGATTTAAAGTGATGTTAATTATTAAATAGGAATTAATTTGTTGTTACTATTATTATTATTTTTTTTTTTTTTTAATGCGAAAAGCGTTTTAACAATTGGTCCAATTTTCGATCGGCAGATCGAAATAATATGTTTTCCTTTTCTGTTTCTTGTGCCAAGACACCCGTTGATATCGATAATATCGATTTCGGCTTTAAAGAAAACCTTTGCTTTACGCCTTTACGTGAAACCTAGCACCATTTGACACAGCGGCACGCTAGAAAGATTTAGAAATTTATTCTAATAATAGATGAACTACGTCTGAATGACATGTAACGTCACCCTATTTTCGCAGGAGGCGACGATAGAAGAGTTCTATTATGGCGAGTAGAAGAAGCGATACAGGGAAAGGGCAAGCCCACCGTGATGAAATCGCAACATGTTAGCAATATATTTTGCCTTGGTTACGACAGCAGCAAGACTAAGATATTTTCTGCTGGAAACGACGATCAAGTTATAGTACACGATTTGCGCACGTAAGAAATTTTTTTTTTCTTTACCAATAATGCGCACAAAATGCGTCACTTGCAGCTTTATCAAAAGTTATCGGTTTCATGTTACAGAGGCGAATCTCTCAACATCTTCCTACACGAAAAGCCCGTTTACGGGCTGTCCATTCATCCGCACAATGACGAGGTATTCGCCAGCGCCTGCGACGATGGGAGAGTCTTTATTTATGATATTCGTAGTAATAATGCTATGGAAACTTTGGCACAATACAAAAGCGCCTTCCACTCTGTCATGTTTAATCCCGCGGATCCAAGAATGCTCGCTACTGCCAATGCTAAAGAAGGTGTCAGTATGTGGGATATACGAAAACCCTTGGAGTAAGTATGCAAATATGCGATATGGTTAAATTTAATCTTTCTTCTTTTTTTAATAAAACGTTAATCGAACATGTCGCGATAAAATATAATTTATTCGCGTATATGCGAGTTATTAATCGTAATGTTTTATCTACAGGCCTGTATTGTGTTATGGAAGCCAGCATCAAAATTGCATGAATGTTAGGTTTAACTCAATGGGTAACCGATTGCTGGCCTTGCGAAGAAGATTACCACCGGTTCTTTACGCGGTCGATTCTCCCACATACTTATGCGAATTCGATCATTCAGGATATTATAATAGTTGTACCATGAAATCGTGCTGTTTCGCCGGCGAGAACGACGAATACGTTCTCTCTGGTAAGTATCTAAATAAATTATCTTTTTATTTGTTATGTGTACCTAACCATATTTCATATGTGTGTATTAAATATTTTATCTAATTGTAGAAAAAGAATCATGTTTAACAATTCTTATATATTTTATTATATGTATATAAATTAAATTCATAGGTTCGGATGACTTTAATCTGTACATGTGGAAAATTCCTCCTATGGATGGGTCGAAAGCATGGGTGGAATCTGCCCACATGGTGTTGCGCGGTCATAGATCGATTGTCAATCAAGTTCGATACAATCAAGCGAGCTGCATCTTTGCGTCATCCGGCGTAGAGAAAATTATTAAAATCTGGAGTCCGTTCCCGCTTGGAAGCGGATGCTTAGGTGGATTAAAGGTATTGTTACAATGCTCATTAATTTTTTTTTTTTTTTTTTTTTTTTTTAAGTTATGACATATATAATTTATATATAGTTTAGCGTTGTTATTTTGGCAATCATTCAATCTTCTATTAGAGAGACGCTGGTAAACGCGAGAGGCAACGTCGAGTCTTCACACACGATGAATATATAGGATTAGTTCTACGTAGCGGACAATTTATGACACACGATTATAGTCATCAATCTACTAAGGAAGACCCGCGTATGATGGCCTTTTTCGATTCCTTGGTGCAACGCGAAATTGAAGGATGGAGTTCCGAGGATGTGCCAACACCACATACCCCCAGCGATTCTGAAATAAATCCGGCAACGGATGAACCGTATAGCGCATCGTCAGAAGGTTGTATAAAAAATAATTTGACTTTAAATTAAATATTTAATAAAATCAGCATGATTTGTATATATATATATATATATTTTTTTTTTTTTTTTTTTTTTTTTTGTGTATACAAGTACTCATTTTGCATTATTATTCAAAATAATTTATTTTTGCATAATTAACTATTTTTCCCAGATTTACATACTAGAATAATGTAACATATTATTATTCTTTATATAGATACTACGTCGTCAGAAGGCGGTGTGGCTCCCGAAAGGCCATTGGAGTCGCCGAATCGTATAACTCGACTTATCGCGAATCGCAGAGAGAAACTCATGCGAATACATGCGATCGCAATGCAACAATCCGCTTCAGATTCCGGTAGTGAGAGGGACAACGCTGATTCGAGACGTAGATCGAAATCAAAATCTAAATCGAAGAGTAGCAAAAGGAAACATACGAGGATCTCTGGCAGAAGAAGATTATCTGCTAGACGAAAGTGCACTGTGTTAAAAGTCAATAGTGATTCAGACAGTGACGACGAACGACCAGTTGACGCAGCTCAACCCAGTACAAGTTCTGGATTGATATTTCGAAGATCACGATACGTTACCAGCGCGATCGAGAAAGACGACAAGAGCTCGAGTTACAGCAGCAGTAGTAGCGGCGTTTATGAAGACATTGTCACTATCAATAAACAAAAACATTCTAAAACTGATTCAGACACATCTGTAAAGGCGCACAAACGGAAGCATCGAAAGTGCAAAAATTGTTCTCGACACCACGGTTCCGGTAAGAGCCAAAATAAACGACAAAAGCTCGACGACGATTCAGAGGAAGACGGAAAAATAGCTGGTCCAAGAAATTGTGTGAACGGTAATTCTAATAAAGATCATCGTGAAGACGGACCGTCGACGCCAATTAGCAAGTCGCTTCCAGTTCCTTGCACTCCTGATAGTGGTATTAAATCGGGAGTTTCATCTACAGATGGCAAAAACAGCGAACAAACGCGTAAGGATCGAAACGATAGAGATGCGGAAGATAGTTCCGACGAGCGGAAACTGAAACGTTTACAGTGTATTCGGAAAAAATTAGAAGAACTGACGAGGAGAAACTATCGTAATCGATCTGCGTTTCAGGCTCAAACAGGTTCGACCTCGAGTGATTCTTCCGATTAAGCGCTCACATTTTACTCATCGAATCCCGATTCTCCCCGACGCGTCCAACTCCAATCTCCCATATCCTTTCCATTTGTACATAATGTAATCTGTGATTCCTTGAAGAATATTTTTATAACACTAAGTTGATGACGCGCGAACATGCGATCGATTTCTTTCTTTAAATTCTGTTTTAGATCTTGCTCATCCATCTTAATCCCATTTCTCGTAAATGTATCGCGCTTTCCTTCTTGCAATTTAAAAAAAAAACTCTCTTTGGATTTCTTTTAACATTATTAATTTTTTTTCGCAGCGTTTCATAGATCGAGTCATTGATTAGATATATGAAAATTACTTGTTTGTATCGATCCTGTATCTATTGTATGCAATGCTTCGTAATTCTCAGCCAGTCTAATCATTATTGTGAAACGAACGTTTTGCGAATCTGACTATATAAATCGCATATAATTGAAACAAAACTATGAGACAGAAACTTTACTCTAGACATGAATCAACACATCCGCATCAACATTGCGGCAACTTGACTAATGTTGATATGGTTTATGCGGTGGAAAGTAATTAAAAATAATAAATTGGTATACATTTTTTTCTTATGTGTTGAACTTTGAAAAATTATTATAACTATATTACATTATTTAATCTTGCATTTATATACATCTTTATTAACTGATTACGAATAAACGAGAGGAAAAAAAAAAAAAGTAGCAAATCTTGCGTGAGAGAGTTATTATTCTGCAATTATGTCTCGTCTGCAATTGTAAAACAGGTTCCTTCCGTTTCCACTTCTTAGAGTTACATATCGATAAGTGTTGACTAATGTAAGTGATGTCATTGCGGTGTGTAAACCACTGCATCCGCCGGTTAAAACAGTTTTGTTTTCTCAGTTCTACGTATACTGCTGTTGGAGCAGCTTCGAAGACGTTGTCCAAAATGCTTTGGACATGTGCAAGTTTAATATATTTTCGTGTGCTAATTCTAATTTTTGTTCTAGCAATTTTGCAGCACAATTCTTCGGCATACAATATTAATTTACTTAATGCCAAGGTATTTAAGGATCCTATGCACGTGTTGGGTGAACGTGCAAGTTATTTTGGCTTCTCGGTTGCTTTGTACGTGGGTACGGACAAATATTTATTACTCATCGGAGCTCCACGAGCGAACTCCAGTGAATTACCATTCGTGACGGAGCCGGGAACGGTTTTCAAATGTACGATGAATGGTGTGTGCAAAGAATGGGTGATGGATAAAACCGGAAATGGTCCACATCCTCGCGAAAGACTCATCAATCAGATAAAGAATAACGCTTGGATCGGTGCTACCATTGCTGTGCAAAACAAAACGGAGCCCAGAGTTATGGTATGTTCCTTATTACTTTTTGTGTCATTAAAAATAATGAATAGTTTTCTAAATTTTTCTTTTATAATCAGAACGTTGTCATTAATTTTTTTAAAGATTTAAAAACTAAAAAAATTTCAATTTTCTTGTCTATTTTTTAATCAATACTTTTTTTTTATTATTTAATAAGCGACTTTGTCGATAACAGGTTTGCGGACCACGATGGATAAATAATATCATAAACGATAACAAGCCTAATTGGTACTTGAATGGCATGTGTTATACAACGCTAGCTAAAAACGCTTATGCATTTGAGAGAGAAGCAGAACACTTGTTACCACTCTCGAACTCTGGAGATCAAATTACGTCGAAAAACAACGTAAATATATATAATTACGGAGTGGGACAAGCCGGTTTTTCTCTGCACATGAACTCACGAGGCACCGTGGTGAATATCGCAATGGGTAGTCCAGGCGTATATAATTGGAAAGGGGATGCAATATTAACTGTCGCTTCGATCAACAGTCCGTTTTCTTCGCGCACAGTGATTCCCTCCCTCGCTAAAGAACCACGACTTCATAGTTATAATTACTTTGGTAAGAATACATCTCTTATTACTACTTTTCATAATAAATGTAGCAGCGAACGATCATATATTTATTAAGTTTTCTGTGTTTCAAGACCATGTATTCGTAATGATTTTCAGGATACGCCATCACATCAGGTACTTACTTCAATGAGCAAGATATTTGGTATGCTTCCAGTGCGCCACAAGGCGCTAATTTGTACGGAAAGGTTCTCGTATTTACCTTCCCTCCTAAAACGAATCAACGCATGTTTATTAAATCAATATTGTACGGTCAACATTATGGCGAGTACTTCGGTGCTGCATTAACGTCATGCGACGTTAATAATGACGGCAGACAGGAGTTAATCGTCGGTGCACCGCAATGGTCCAGAGACGTGGACGAGGGTCATATCTACATCTTTACAGCGCGGCATAATGTATGTTAATTATTATTAATTATCTATGAATCAGACGGAAACAATTTTTTTAATTTATACAAGTATTTATATAATTTATATAAATAACGTTATATTTAATTTCTTAAACTTAAGCGTTCTTTGTAATTGTAAATTAAAAAAGTATTTAATTCTCTAAAAATTATGTTTTTCTGCATAAAATCTAGGGCAATTTCGAAGAATTGCAAACGATCGAAGGTGAGATCGTTGGAGGTAGATTTGGGACCAGCATGATGTGTCTCGGTGATATTGATTACGATGGATACGGTGATATCGCCGTGGGTGCACCTTACGAGGAAGAAAGTGGCGGTGCAGTATATATATTTAACGGTAATAAAGACGGTGTTTCTCGGAAATATAGTCAGAGAATAATCGGCTCGCGATTTTCACCGATAACGCGAGGGTTCGGTATCTCTATCTCGGAACCCCGAGATATAAACTACGATAATCACTCCGATATTGCTGTTGGCGCCTATCTGTCTAGCGAGGTAATCTTACTAAGATCCACGCCAGTCGTTACAGTGAATGTAACATTGATGTATCTAGAAAAAATTAAATTGCTAAGAAACACAACGTCTTTCAAAATCGATATCTGGATGTCTTATGATGGCGTATACGTACCAAAATATTTACGTAAGTTAACATGTATAACTTAATTTTACATTTATTAATTTATATAAATTGTTATATAAATTGTTTTTAAAAATTATGCTTTTTATCGGCTTCCACTTGTAGATCGCGAAATTTATTTTGCGGTTGTTTTAGGAGTTACCGCAGTCCTGAAAATTGATCCGTTGCACGGTAGAGCTACATATCCAATGCAGAAAAGTAACGACGGATGGCAGACTTATAAATTGAATTATACTTTATTCAAGAATACAATTACGAGTAATCTACTCGAGATACATTTAACAGTATGTATATATGTTTTTTTTTTTTTTTTTTTTTTTTTTAATGGTTGCTGATACTGATAACTTTTTAATATGTTAAACTTTTATTTTTATTTTAGAAGAATATTCAAAATATAATAGATCCTCTTGAAATATCGGTATCTCTGCAGTTAGAAACTGATCTTCAAATCATAAATGAAAGCACGTTGTGTGCACCTTGTGTCGTAATAAATAAACTCCGCTCAAAGATTGAAGATCTCTTAAAGCTGCCGTTTGCCGTGGATTGCGGCGAAGACAATATATGCGTATCTGATTTAAGTGTGACATTGTTCACCGACTCTATTCCGAGCAACAGATACATTATTGGTTCTACGCCGATAATTAATCTGCGTGTTAATGCTTATAATCGCGGTGAACCGGCATATCAGACCAAAGTGCGCATTTTCACCGACGTCTTAACATTAGCGAGTATCCCGCCCGAATGTACGGAAAACCCTCATGTGGGCAGCATGCTGGATGTAATCTGTGACATTGGCAATCCTCTTAGAATAAATGTATGATAATTTTTTATACGTATGGATAAACTTTACTAGTGAGTATAATATAAAACAACGTTATTGTTTTTCAGAAAACATTAATACTGCAATTAGACATGAGCATGGTAAGGTATGACATTAGAAAGATAGAAATACAAGCGAATATTACTACTCAAAGTGACGAGGTAAATTGGAATGACAATAATTACGTTATCACTATATACTTTGACATGGACCTCGACATAGCAATCGCGGGGTTAGTACATCTTGATAAAAATATTAATTTGAAAAAAATTTTATTAATATTATTGTCTTTATTAGGAAAGCACAGGAGAACTTGTATTCGTATCTACGTGAGAATGAGAAAAAATCATTGAACGATATTAGGTTTCAACATTTCTATGAAGTGCAGAAATTTGGCGCCAGTCCTATCGAGGAGGCAATGTTAACAGTAAAAATTCCAATGTACTTTCACCGACACGATGCCGGAGATGTAACGATCGTCAATATTAACGATATCATTGGCATAATGGATGGATATCAGTTTTATTGCAGCGACTTGAACCAAACCGAAGTACTTTCTGACGGGCTTAACAAAATTGTATCAAGGGATAATGTAATAGTGAACTCTTCGAGTATCGCGAACAATGACACGCACGCGAAATTCAGCATAGAAGAAAACACACCGATAAATGTGCCATCTGAAAATAGAACGCTCTACATCAATTGCACAAGTGACGTGATTAAATGTGTACAAATCTCGTGTAGATTGGGTCCATTCTTAAGTTCTTTATCCGTTGCAAAATTTTTGGTGACATTAGATCTCCAGTTATCAAGTTTTCCTGGTAAATATATTACCGTCAAACAACATAGAATTTATGTGAAAGAAAAATACATCTTGAATATTATTTAATTACAGCTAATATGCTGAAGCACAAAGACATTATATTTTACGTGACTGAAGGTAGCGTTATCATAACGCAACCTCACTTTGTTACTCAAAAAAAAAATCATAAACCGGACAGTACTTTAATTGCAACAACGTTTGTGGGATCGCCCGTAGCTGAGCAAGTAGCAATATGGATAATCGTACTGTCAGTTATCCTTGGCATCGTACTATTAATATTATTAGTGCTAGGTTTAATAAAAATTGGATTCTTTAACAGAAAAAAGAAATTGGAACTCGAGGCATTGAAAGCGGAGACTGATGTATGTTTAACATTTTTATCACGATTTCTAAACAAAAGTTTTTTTTTTTTTCTGATTATTATTAGCTATTTTATTAACGCATATTAACGTTTCAGAAAAAATATAATGTGGTACTGGAAACAACATCGTCAACAGAAGCTCTTGATCACGACTGAAATTATACACTCGAACCAAATTTATAGAGTGAGATTTAATGTATTTTTTATTTATATATATTTTTTTCGTAGTAATTTATATCATAATTATGCGTTATTAATTCAAAAATAGAACTTGAAACATAATTCTAATATATTTTGTGAGTATAACGTGTGCATATTTATTTCTTAATATAAATATTAAATATATACATATAACAATTGTGCAACATTTATAATTTAAATATATGTATATAAGGCATATGTTAATATCTATAATATCTGTATTATTCTCTAACTAAGGCCTTTTTTATAAAATAATAAATTTTTTTATAAAAAATATAATCTTAAAAATATTAATGTTTTAGCTATATCTGTGTAACTGTCTTAACTAGACTATTTCATGGAAGAAATATCTTTGTAAAGAGCGGAGTGTATTTCATTTATATTTTGATTCTTATTTAAAATATTTTAACAATCTTTAAAAATCATTTCTGTTAGAGCTTAATTTTATGAATATTATAAATATGAAACAAATTATATGTTTGAGATTCGTATATAGTATTGAGTAACTTTTTCGTCATTGTATTCGATGCAGCTGTCAATATGACAAAATCTTTTGACGTTAAAAGACAGATATAGCATATCTTTATAAACGAGATTTGTGATAGTACGTAATTTCAGATTTTCAACTTACGAGAGAGCAAATTTATCACTATGTATTTGCAGACCAAACTCACTTCCGCATCATTGAAGCGTTTAATCATCCAGTCCAAGTCCCTTCGAAATTTCGTCTGCGGTCAATTTGTGCTTACCGGAAGACGGTGGGGTTTCCGGACGTGGGGCTGGCCTCGGTGCTGGCGGTGTTGGTGGAGGAGGTTCATAACTCGGAGGCGGCGGTCCGGAACGATATTCATCATGAGATTTCTACATATAAAAATACATATAAAAAATTTAATTTAAAAATAAAAAATGTATTAAAACATACGTATATGTAGATCATTAAAACATATATAAATGAGTTACTTACATCATTTCCTCGTTTGCTCAGGCCGTCGAAAGCTGAACTGAACAAGGCAGATCCTATTCCCGACAACAGATCCGATCCGCCAGAACTTTGACCGCCGTAACCACCACCCGATGGTTGATATCCACCGTATCCTCCCGATGGCTGATATGCTGGTTGTTGATGTCCTCCACCTCCACCAAGAACGCCACCGAGTATAGATCCTAGTGTTCCGCTCAGGCTATCACCGGCAGACGGTTGATGTGGAGAATGAACAGGTTGTTGGGATCCTCCACCACCTAACATCAATTAAAAAAAAAAAAAAAAAAAAAAAAGGTAAGATAAATTTATATTAAATTGTTGGAATTTTGAATTGACAGTGTCAAGAATGTGCCTATAAATCGTCTATCTCATCTAAGAAATATTTCTATCCTTGGCAGTAATTCCTATGCGATGATGTCATTCGGCTAGTCACGCTAGCGCTCGATTATAATTATTGTGATATACAAGGCTCTTGAATCACGACATGTATTCATTTACAAGAAGTATCGAAGACATTTAACAAAATTATTTTATACACGTGTAACTCGCGAAGAAATCTTTTTAATCATATTATACGCATATATCAAATTTTCGAAATTTAAGTTATAAATAAATTATACCCAATGCTCCAAGAATAGAATCCAATACACCGCCGCCACCCAATGGCTGTTGGGGATAGCCTTGTTGTGCGTGTGTGTTACTGTGCAAGGCGTTACTCGCCAGGCTGCTGGCTAAAGCCATCCCAAGAGATCCAGCTAAACCACCGAAACCACCTTCGCTTTCCGTTTTTGATTTTGAAGCGTCTGATTTTTCATGATCCTTTTCTTCACTCTCTTCCTTTTTTTTCTGTAAATTATAATACGTGAGAATTTAGGAGATACACTGTAAATATAATAAAAAAATTTAATATATTTTTACATTCATCGCATGCATAGCTGCCGCCACGCCTCCAGCTGCCACTAATCCACCTAGTGCTAATCCAACTTTGTCTAGACAATCTCCAAAAACACCCTCCTCCTCTGCTTTTTGGCGCTCGTAACCTCTTGGTGGGTTGTAATCACCGGGACCGCCAAAAGTATTAGGAGGAGGACCGTAGCCGGCTGAAGGGGGAGGTCCATATCCCCCGCCTTGAGGTTGAATCGTTGGATATAAACCACCAGGTGCTAGTTAAAAAAAAAAAAAAAAAATTAATATTTTACTCGGTACATGTAAATATATATATATATATTAATTTCAGATAAAAAGAATATTATTATTATTTACGCGGTGGTCCAAAGTTGGCAGTTTGTACATCATCTGGTACTGCAGCAGAGGGCTTTGATGAATCGACTGATACTTGCTCGTATGCGATAGAGTGTATCTCGACATCGCCGTCGATGACCAGGTGAGTAACTTTTATAAACGGCAATCGGTGAGCAAATGCCGTAAAGTGTCTGCCATTGACGGCGATCTTGTAGCAATGAGAATCACACAGAATCAATATTTCAAATTCCTGGCCTGGTTGAATCCACAATGGCCCAGCATTTTCCTCCATGCCCCAAGTCATCGATTCTATATGATTTCTGGTAATAAAACCTTCAGGGAAGCGAGGAGACACGTGAATAGCTATGTCATCTCTCGGATTTAATGTTGGCCCAAGTTGATAATTAATGGCAAATCTCACAGCTTGATGTGGTACCTTGCCTTGTACCTTTACCATAGTACCTGCCCTTAGGCCTTCTTCTACTTTTCCCACATATGGAATTTCCTATTATAAAATATCGTAAAAAAAAAAAAAAAAAAAAAAAAAACCAAGAACCAGATAATTAATTTTTAATATTAATCGCAAGAAAATTTTCATAAATTAGGAAATCATATATAACGATTATTCTAAATAATAATATTTTATATTAAAACAATATATCAATATTATTTATAAATGCTACAACTAGAATTACGGTAAAATTTAATGATTGGCTGAGTAACGGTATAATAAATCGAGGGTTCCTAAGACGCAAAATCATTAGCAGTGCATTCACTGCGGATCAATAAAATTGTTAAAATGAACACTCACCGGATTATACACTGGGGAGTTGGCCATTTTCAGAATCACTTTCTACGATCTATTTTTGACGAATTAAAACAATGATTCTGCGAGAACAGCGTCGAACAGCGTGAAGAGACGGCCGGCGCCTTCACATCGAGTGTTTCCAACCAGCACAGATCAGTCTTTCTATTTACAGTGCTGACGTATCTTCAGAACGTGACGAGTTTGACGCATGGGTTATGTAATCTATCGCACGTCCTCGTGTCGTGACGTCCGAACGCTCGCGAAAACCGAATTGTACAGGACGATAGAGGCTTTATTTCTTCCTAACCACAGTAATTATTTTCTTAATCAATGTCTTTATTCGAAATAGTTTACTTTATTATAGATTAATTTTTTTCCTTTTCTTTTTCTCCTTGTTTTATCTTTAGTGTATAACCAAAAGGAAACTTGGCAATTCTTTTCCTAGATTAAAAGTACCTTTTTTTCCCTCCTTATATTAATTAATTTAAATATTACATTAATTTTTATTATTTTTCATAAGTTAGGTTAAGAATAGATTTTATCCAATCACAGTCACGGATCGCTTTGGTCCATGCCGAGAGAAAGCAGCCCGGACCTGTGAACTTTCCATTAGGCGGCGTTCGTCTTTGTTTAACATTCGCTGAACAATAAGGACAAGATCCTTTTGCGAACGCCGAGCGAAGCGTACTTTCCAGCCAATGCACACATATGAAACGCCGAGTGTTTTACATGAAAATTTCGTGGCTCAAGACGTCAATGGCTCGCGGTTGTTGTTCATGTTGCTCGCGATAGCTTTAAGGTGATAGAACGCGAGAAGTGTCGAAAGATTCGGGCCGCAGCCTCGCAATCCTCGTGTCGGAATCCTCATCACGATGGCTGAAAATCGGGACGCGATACTGGCGGACTTTCAGGTAAGCCCGACCGACGCGTCGCAAAGCTGCGATATAAATACGTTTGTTAGGTTATGGACATTACAATGTAATGACATTGACAATAATTTGGGTAACTCGCGGGCGACAGTCCCCACGAAAGAGATCTCTCGAACTCGGTCTTTCTCCGCGGTTGTCACCGAATCGGCCCGCACGATCAACGCGCGATTTTTACTCGTCAAGTTACGCCACGTCGTGAATTTGCAAAAATTCGTGCTTGCGAGATCTCGTCCATCAATTCCTTTGTTTCATCGCCCCCGCATGCCTTTGTTTTGAAATCTGATGAGGTCTTCGGTAAATCGATAGCTCCTCAACGCGAACACGTTAGATGATTCCGTTTTCTCTCGCCTTAACTTCTTTCCTTCTGATAGTTCTGATGCCAGTTGTTATTTTCAGGCTTGCACTGGAATTGATGATTTTGGAGAAGCTATTTTGTATCTGGAGGAAACAAACTGGAACTTACTGGTAGGTACAAAGTGCAATAATTATAGCTATTGCGTTTTAGACGTTAGAATTAATATTTTTCTATTAAAAAAAATTTTTTTCCTTATTTTTTAATTTTTTTTTATTTTTTTATTTATTTTTATTTATTTAAATATCTAAATATTAAATAAATTTTATTTATTTAAATATTAAATAAATTTTATATATTTAAATATTTCAGGCTGCAATAAGCAAAGCCATGCCTCAGACTACTCAACAATTACCATCAGAAATGACTCCAGATATAGAGATGGTAGAGGAAATTAAAGTGACACCGCGTTCGTCTACATCAAAGCTCCCAATGGTGCAGAATTCGAAAAAGACAAGTGTCACAAAGGCAGCAGATATGGAAGCAAATGCAAAACCTGGAACGAGTAGACCTAAAAGTTGCATAAAAAACAGAACACTTACATTCCATATTAACTATCTTGAAAACGTTTATAGAATAAATTTATCTGAGCTGTCCACTTTTAGTAAGTGCAAATTATTATTATTTAAGCAAGTAATAACTAATAAGCATTTTTTTGTTGAAACAAAACAAGTCAAATTACAAACGGTTTGTTAAAATTTTTTTAGAAGAACTTCAACAGTTTATATGGTGTAAAACAAGTGTATCACCTTGCCAGCAAAGTCTTCGCGGGTGGATGAAGGAGCCTGCTACACCAAATACCGTGCTACAGACGTTAGATCTGCCTAGAGAAAATACTCTGTTTCTAACATCAACGTCGCAAGACAGCGACGTGGCTAATGAGACGTAAGTCGTAAGATTTTGGCGGTCTTGCGATTATTGTAACGACGAATCTGTTTTTTTTTTTTTTTGGCTACAGGATAAGTTTGTCAGATCGTATGATACAGAGTTATACTTTGAACATAAAGGACGAGGTACACAATAAAACATACAAGCTGCAGTTTCCCGGCACACGCACCGTGTTAGAAGTGAAAACGGACGTCTATTCGTTAATAGATGTGCCTGTACGAAATCAACAGTGGAAGGGTTGGCCTAGTTCGCTGAAAGACGATAATGTTATATTGGCACAAAGTGGTATATGTTATCCAGAGCACGATTTGTCCGTCAGTAAGCTTCCTGCAAAGGAAGAGAAGAAGGTAGTGCCTTGGGGGGAAAAAAACGCTTTGTTACTTTTGTGTGTATAAAACTGTAATAAAATATCTTTTTTCAGAAAGTTGTAGATTTAATTGACAGCGATAGTTCCATAGATGAACCGGAGGATGTAGAAGAGTTCGACGTCCCGGAAGAATTCACTGGCGATGATGATATTTTCATAGATGATGTTAAACCTACTAAAATAGAACGTCTCAGTGAGTGCTTAAAAACATAAGAATTGAAGTAATATAATATATTAGTATATTGCAAGCAAACTAATTAATTTTCTCTTTGCAAATAGTGCCAGAAAATATAGTGGATGAAGTGATGGGTACGTTACATTTCGCTGAGCAATTCGAAAAAAGATATGGACCAGCACACCCAGAATTCTTCACTGGTACATTTGAAGACGCCTTAAAAGAATCTTGTCTAAAGCCAGCGAAGGAGGTTCGTAATAAATTTTTATACCAAATTCAAACAAATATGTAAAATCAATTAAATGATACGTAAAATTGTAAGGAAAACATATATGTAATTCCTAAGTGACTGTAAACGAGCTTACAGAATTAATATATTTTTTATAATATTACAGAGAAAATTATTGGCTGTATATTTGCACCATGACAACAGCGTATTAGCAAACGTCTTTTGTACTCAATTGTTAGGGTTTGAAACGGTGCTGCAACTTCTTTCGGCAAATTTTATAGTGTGGGGTTGGGATATTACATATGAATCTAACAAAGAGAGGTAAAGTTTATGTAAACGTGTGATACTGAAAATTCACTAAATTTTCGCCAGTTAATTGTTTGATTGGTTTGTAGATTTTTGTATTCGGTAACGCAAACGCTTGGCACTGTCGGTTCATTAGCTGTGTCGAGTATAGACGTTGATACCTTGCCAGTTCTCATGATCATTATGAGATCTAGATCTAACACGGAGATATTTACTATTGTACATGGCAATGTGGGTGTTAGTGAGTTATTAACAAATTTGGTACAAGCCGTCGATGTATTCCAGGTAAAAAAAAAACAATTTTTATTTTATACATACGATGGAAAGGACAGCTACACAAGTATAAACGTGAATTTCGGTTTATATTGCCATTATTTTTTTTGTTTAAACAGGAACAAAGACGAGCTGATATCGGCGTTGAAGAAGAACGACAAGCCAGAGAAAGAGTAAAACAAGAACAAGACAGAGCGTATCAAGAAAGTTTGGCAGCTGATAGGTAATTAAAAAAAAAAAAAAAAAAAATTAGTACAAGCTTTAAAGGGGAGGGATAAATATATTTATATTAAACAAAAAATACAAAAAATTTGTAATAATTTAAAGAGCGAAAGAAGAAGCAAAACAAATGCAAGAAGAACTTCAGAAGAAAAAGAAAGAGCAAGCTGAAAACGAAAGATTAGCTGAAGAGGCGAGAAAAGAAGCTCACAGGCAGGCTGTAGAATCTAGTTTACCACCTGAACCGCAACAGGGTGCGGGCGACGGCGTAATGAAAGTGAGAGTACGGCTTCCAGCAGGAAAATTTTTGGAACGCAAATTTCAACCGGATACGCCATTACAGACACTCTTTAATTTTCTCATCGTGGAAGGCTATCCTACAGAGGAATATAAGCTCCTATCTAGTTGGCCTCGAAGGGATGTAAGTAGATGATGTAAGCATTTAAGTTCATATTATGTAGATATTTGTTTATGTGCATTTTTTTATATTATACTTTTTAAAGAGTTAAATAAAATAATTTGAAATGTTTTAGCTGTAATTAAATATCTGCTACATGCTAATAATATGTTTATTATTAGCGTAATAATACATTAATCCTTTGAGTGCTCAATACTCGCGGCCGATGCGGTCCGTACGGACGATGCGCGGCTGGCGCTGAGCGCGAATTTGCGTCCACAGTCTATCGATAGATTTCGCTGGACGCATATATGCGCCCATCGCACTCAAAGGGTTAATAATACGTTTAACATATTCAATTTGTTCTAGTTAACATCAATGGATGCAAAGCTTACTTTGATGGAACTGAAATTCTGTCCCCAGGAAACAGTAATTTTAGAAGAACGATAAATAATACATTGTAATTAAATTCAAATGTAGAAATTAAGTGTCGCGACTTCTTCAGGAATGTATTTATTTAACAATTTCGAAATAGCATTATATGAATCCTGTTTATCAATTATACATTTTTATGCTAATTCTTCTTGTACGATTAAGTCGTACGTAATACACACCGCGCGTGCAGATTTTTATTTTACAAAAAGAAAGTTCTTTTCAGGTATACGTATATATATTTTAAATTTCTAGGAATAAATTGTATTTCGAAACAAGTTCAAATTTAAAAAAAAAAAAAGTTGCTTTTATTTATTACGAACGTTATCGCAATGTATTGGGCTATGTAAATAATGGGCAATATAATGAAATCTCATATAGGGATGTATAATTTTTTTTTTTTTTTATAAATATAAACTTGCAGCAAACACAATATCCCGTTTTATAAGTTTAATCGCTTCGCTAAATTTATTTTCTAGGTCTGTATTTCCGATACCCTTTGCGGCTTGGCATAATTGTCGAAGCACTTCCTCTAAACGTCTCATACACCTGATTATAGATCCTGAAATATGTTTTATGTATTTGTATATATTAAAAAAAAAAAAAAAACCTTTAGTTTATCATTATTATTACAGCAATGAAATGTGCTAATAATATATAATATACCCTACCTTCAAATATATCTGTCATTTTGCAAATCTGTAAAAACGTTGCGCCTTTACACCAAGCGTATATAACGTCCATTAAAAATGGTCTGAATCTGTCGACATATGCGTCTTCATTTAATTCCAAATTAGCCTCTGTCGATACCTTTGCTATTCTTCGAGCGAGATCTTGCATTTGCCTGAGCGGTCCACTTAGTTCTTCTGTACTTTTAGGCATTTCATTTGACTTTTCGTCGCATACAAAACAACTGATCAATGCCACCATTTGCGGCACGCTCAACGCGTTAAAAAGACCATTAAAAATCATCTCGGTCATTAACAGCTCATCGGCACCGTTCAGCTCGCAAGCTACACGTCCTTTTAATTCTATAACGTCCGCCGACGTACAATAAGCCATTCTCCGTAAAACTCGTTTTCTACATTTTAGCTCGTCCATTTGAAGTATTGATTTTGCCTGTTTGAACTCCTCTTTAGCTTGCTTGAGCTGTGTAGCTAATTCTTCTTTATGCAAAAATTGTTCGTATAATACATTTACATTGGGGTCCTATAAATTAAAAATAAAATGTTAACCGAATTAGAAAACTAAATTGAAAGAAAATGATATACTGTAGCAATATAAACTCTCCCCTCACCTTATGCAAAGAATGAGCGTATAATTTTTTTTCTAACGCTTCAATTTTGTTGACGATTACTTTAAAACCTTGATCTTCTATCTTCATATCTGTAATAGGATTGAGTAACGGTGGACCATCTGGGAATCTCTTCTTCACTTCTCGTATCGATTTCAGCACACTTTTTCTATTGTCAGGCGGCCTAAGATCTTTCGGGTAGTATAATCTCAATGAACTAATTTGCGAAATTAAACGATGCATAACAGGGACTACTTCCACTTCGCCCTCTTCCCCCTCGCGACATGGAATTGGATTGCCTTCTTTAGAATCTTTCGATAGATGAAGTAAAACGTCAATAACGATAGCAGTTTTGTTTTTTGCTGGATTTTTAGGCGGTTTCTTTTTAAAATTTACCACAATTCCCCAATCGAATGTTTCGAGTAGATTTTTTACCTAAAACAATAACGTTACAAGATAAAATTAATTCCGTTGAAGATGGTTTCCTTATCTTTACTAAAACTTACTTTAATTAATCTTCCAGGTTGCAAAAATGGAACCAAGTACTCTGGTCGCGTTAGAAATGATTGAAACTGTCCAGTCAAACGATTGAGTTGCTGGCGTATATCATGATACGAAGAAATCTCGTCGTATCTTTCCACGTTTACGGTATTGTAAGATTCTTGTAATTCTTTCACCTCTAAAAAATGTAATTAAGATTAACAATTTGCTTTTCAGTCTATCGACAACGTCACGCTAAATGGTAGAATCAATTAATATACATATAAACTTACTGTTGTACAGAAGTGGAATGCCAGCTTGATTTTGAAATTGGAAAAAGCTTCTTTCCAACATGTATTCTGGATTTATTTCTTCCACTCGGAGAAGATTAAGAACCATATTATAAGTCAAGTGAAATGCGGAGTTAATTGGATCTGGTTTTCCCTGGACAATAGTCTTACCAACGGCCGGGCTGACCTGTTCGTCTATCATCAATATGACAATTCCTTTGTCGTCGAGACCTCTTCTGCCAGCGCGGCCGGACATCTGGATGTATTCCCCCGACGTGATCCAACGGAAATCCTTACCGTCAAACTTGCGGGGCGCCGTGAATAAAACTGTTCGCGCCGGCATGTTCAAGCCCATCGCAAACGTTTCAGTGGCGAAAAGCGCTTTGATCAGACCCTCGCCGAATAATATCTCGACCGTTTCTTTCAAGATCGGCAAGAGTCCGCCGTGATGGATCCCTATTCCACGTCGCAAAAGTGGCAGCAAGTTCATAACTTGAGGTAACTTTTTATCTTCCTCATTAAGAACATCTATCGCGTTGTTGAAAACCTCGTCGACAAGTTTCTTCTCGTCTAGCGTGTTCAAATCCAGTTTAGCCATTTGCATCGCGTATACCTCGCAATCTTTTTTCGAAAAGCTGAAAATTATTACAGGCGCGAAGTTTCTCTCCATAATCATTTTTACCATCTTGAAGATATTTGTTTGCCCGCTGTTTGTGGGACGCATACCACCTTTGCGCCCTTTGGTATCACCTTTAGACGCGTCACCCATGTTCTGAAGGCATGCCATAGCTCTATTAAAGTTTTCCTCTTTGAATTGACCGGTCTCATCTACAACCTGTTTTACAAAAGATAAATTTGATATATAAATAATCACGACTGCTCACTAAAAAAAATATTATTTTTTTTAAATATAAATTACTAACCAAATGTATACCGTCGCCGCCAACTGGAAAAATATAATGCTGCAACGGAGTAGGTCTGTAGTCCGTGGACACGACGTGGCAAGGTTGATTGTGCAAATGTGCCACCCACTCTGCAAATTGTCGTGCGTTTGGTATAGTAGCCGAGAGAAATACATAGTGCACGTTGTCGGGTAACAATATGAGTGTCTCCTCCCATACTACACCTCGTTCTTTATCGCGCATGTAGTGAATCTCGTCAAAAATCACCCAGCCAACTTCGCGCATTACCTAGGCAACAAGTGTTACATAAATTTGCATCAACATATTTTATTTCCTTTACAGAATAGTTTAAATAAATTTTTAATAATATTTTTTAGATAGATCACAATTAATCTCAAATAATCCGAAATTAAGATTAAACAAACCTCTGAACCCCTATAAAGCATGTTTCGTAAAATTTCAGTAGTCATGATTAGAACACTCGCCGTTGGATTAATAGTAACGTCACCCGTTATTAATCCAACATCTTTAAACTCCTCGTGAAACTCTCTATATTTCTGATTGCTCAGCGCTTTTATCGGAGTAGTATATATTACTCTCTGTTTATCTCTGAGTGAACACGCTATTGCATATCTGTAAAAAGTATGCGAGGCAGTGGAATAAAATTATCAAGTTATTAAAAAAAAATTTTAAAGGTATAATGTAAAATATTAACTCAGCCACGACGGTTTTGCCAGCCGAAGTATGCGCAGAGACGAGAACCGATTGATTATTATCAATGCATAAAATTGCCTCTTTTTGAAACGGATCGAGTATAAATTTATATTCTTTGGCTGGCTTGCCTTGGTGACGCTCCAAAGGTACGTACAGTTGATCGGGAGGCACGGCAACTTCGTGCGTACACGATTCTATGGTTTCTACAGTGTGTACTTTTATACAGCATGCTACATCTTCCAAACTGAATAAGATCATTGTAGACGTTAGTTATTGTTAATATTCGTAATACTAAAAAAATTTATAAATATTGTATTTTTATTGAATTACTTGATATCGTCCAAGACAGATTCGTGTCTTAATTTTTTGACGGCTAACTCATCGTTATTCGTGTCAAATTGTCGTTTGATTCTCGTTCCTAGTTCAATTTTCCTGTGCATAAATGTACAGCTTTAATAAATTAACTTGAAATAATTAAATCGGCAATAGATGTTAGCTTCCAAAATTCAGTGAGGTTAAAACATTGTTACAATATTACGTACTTTGCAACGTCCGGTATCTCCTCCGTGTTATCACCCTCTTCGTCAAAAATGTCAAACAAATCTTCAGAAAAATTCGCCATTGTTTAATTAAAAAATTAATGTTTCAACAAATTACAACAATCATATACACGTTTATCGGAGTAACCTCATTATTGCTTGTTGCTTCACGAGTTCACGACGGCATCAATTTGCTGCGACAGTGGCTCCGGCTCGGAGCCTCCGGGAGCGTTTGGTTTGGTAAGCGGAATATTTCGAAATGAAATAAACTAAAGCAAAATTAAACATAATCAAGTAAGATACGGCATAATATTTTTTTATTCAAGTTTAATTGCTGTGTGTACCCAAAACTTTATTAAAAATATTAAAATCGGCGCTTTTATATATTATTTCTATTATAATATGAGTATTTACAAAGATTATAATATATTAATCTGAAGAAAACTATCATATACATACAAGATTTTTACTCTTTTTGGGGGACTAAACACATCCAGGGTGGTTTAAGCTACAAAATATGAGATCAAAAAATTTCAGGAAAATGATTAAAAGATAATTATATGTCATAAAATAACTTAGAATGCTGACGATACCGCATTTATCTAATATTTACATATCATATTTCTTTTGGTTACAAATCATATCTTTTTCGATAGACAGATTAACGCACGTTAAGTAGCTGTATGAATTTTTTTTAAACGCCTTTACAATTTCTGGTACGTGGGTAAAAACGGTACGTATGACGTCCACTTGTGTCTAGAAAACAACACATTTATATTATGGTTAATATTATTCGTATAATCTAATAATAAAATAATAATTTAATTTATTATATTAGATATAATTTAAATATTAATATAACTATTTCTTTAATTATTTTTACACTTAAAGATAAATTACTAAATACTTTGATATTTATCAAATTATCAATTTAATTACCTTCTTAATAAATTCATTCCAAATGGAAAGTCAAAAGTATTCCCGGTGTACTCTACATTGGACGTTTCGTCAGTTCTCTTATTAGCTGCATTATCATTCAACTCCATTTGCTTCGACCAAGCTTCTAATCCACGATCTTTCGCGTTGCCTTAATTTTAAACGAACAAATTCAAATAAATTAAATGAGCATTCCTTATATTTCTTATTACTTTTATCGTAGTACCTGGGATAACGTTATCTAATAAACAGCCTAATGCACCACCTACTAAAATAGTCGTGCTAAGTAACACAGTGAGTACACTGTCCACTACTGTGTTACCAGTTTGTATTGTATGCGGATGTTTGATGAGCCACTTTGAAAGTACCTGAAATAGATTATTCGTGCGCGTTACTCTTGCCTGCGCTGTAAAAAAAATTACAGTGCAAGGAAAGGAATATACTTACCATAGGGAAGAACATAGACAGACCTAAGATAAATAAGTTCCTTGAGGAATTCAAATTTACATACTGCAATGCCGACAAGCCTGAAAAAAAAGAATGAAATAAATCAGAGAAGATAATTCAATATATTCAATAAAAAGGAATAAAAACCAAAGATATATTAATTAAAATGTATGACAAAAAAAAGAGAAATAGTAATTTAGAATTTACTCACCGAAAGCGCATATCATACCAAACATCACGCAGAATATTCCGCCGATTATCGGCTCGGGAATTATGATAAATACCGCGCCGAATTTGCTGATTACCCCTTGCAAAATCATAAGCAAGCAGGCCCACTGGATGACTCTGCGGCTGCCGACTTTGGTGACTCCTAATTATAACATTGCACTCGATTAATCACCATCGTGATTAATAAAACGAATTAAAATGCGGGATTTACCTATCGTGCCGACGTTCTCGCCAAACGTGTTGGTACCGTTACCGCTACCCCAAAGTCCGGCTAGTATGGTACCCAGGCCTTCTATACCGATGCCACGATTGATTGCGTGAATTGGCGGCGGAGGTGCTCCTGTTTGAAGAGATTAAAAGATAACGATCTCAAAAAAAAAAAAAAAAAAAAAAAAAACTATACGATATTAATATACCTACCACACATTTTGGCGGTAGTTGGGTAGTAACTAATAGACTCCACCGTGCACGCCAACACTCCGGCCAACATGCCGAGCACGCCTGATAACGTGACAGAGGGTGCACCCCACTGTCCAGGATACGGTACTCGAAACCAGGGTGAATCGCTGATGATCCTCAGCTTGCTGTCGGACCTGGCCGGATGGCCGAACGGCAGCGTGTCGGTTACTGTCAGTATGGTGCAGATTATCCACATGACGATTATCGTCAGCAAAATCTGACACAAGAAATTATTTTTATGCGAACATTGGCAATGCTTTTATTTAAATTCGTCAACCTAGAAGGCATAATTTTATTTCACTTGGAGATTTTACGCACGTATATATTCAAGTACTCACTAAATGCTTTCAAATATATTAAGAAACATTCAAAGCAAAAAGTCAACAATTATTTTTGTACATGCTACATTATTATATTGTATATTTCAGATCTTTCTTTCTTAACGCTTACCGGAAAGAGTTTAAAGAGTCCAAACCAGATAACACGAAAGCCGTGGCCCTTCCGATACGCTATGAATGGAAATGGAACGTTGATCATTATCTGAGAGCACATTGTCAGTAGTATTATCGTTCTAAAATCATATAAAGCATTTTGTTGTTCATTAAATACTATTTAATTTTATATCAGCATGTAATTCTTTTTTTATAGTGCATCACGTACCCAGCCGCTATGCCCCAGTGCTGAGATGCGGCATCCGCTGCGTTTTCGAAAAGAGAGAACCCAACCAGCGAAACCGTCGGCACGATTGTCAGTGGAGTTATAAACTTTAATAAATATCCAACGATACCTACAAATGCGTATTTCACGTATAAAAAAAAAGGCACAAAAAAGAAAATAAGATTACACAATAGACTTGATTAAAGTCGTTCGCAACTGAGCATTTTTGATCGCCTACCTCCAAATCCGATTATTACTTGAAACAAAGCAGAAGTGGCGATGGCACCGGACAGTTCTCTCATCCGGATTTGCCAAAGCTCGGTCCGATTTTCGTAAGACATCTGTGCGAGGATTTCCGGTGCCGGGCACTGCCACTGCGGCAGATTCAGTATCGCTAGAGTTGGCACTAAAAATGATATGGTACCACCTTGCACCAACGGCAACCTAGTGCAAAAAAATTAACGAGAATACATTACTTTGTGAGTACTCCATTTTTAATAATTATACGTAAACCTTAACGTAAAAAACTTGTATTAAACAGTCTTCTATTCAAATCAAACGTAATTTTATTATATTATTTAACTTTATACAATTTAATAATTACTCTTACCTACATCCTATAGTAGTCTGAATAAACGTCACTAATCCGGTGACAAAAATCATCGTAGAGATGATGTAGCTCCTTGCGGGATCATCTTCCGCCATGCAAAGGGCCGGTGTTAAGATGAAAGGGATGGAAACGATCGCACCGATCATGGTCAAGTAATGCTGGAAACATATTTACTTCGTTTACATTAATAGCAAAAAAAAAAAAAAAATACTAATTCGTTCTCTCGTTTATATATAATATATAAATAAAATTATATAAATGTTTGTTAAAATTACATTAAAAAAAAAAAAGGTGAAACACACAATGTTAACGTTAATGACAATATTTTCTTCTGCAAAATTTATGGCATAATTTAACGATCATTAGTACATTCTTAATCTTATCTCGCAAAATTAATGCCTCGTTATACCAGCTTATTCGTGAAAAGAATTTTATGAAAGAAAAATCTGCTTAGCACTAAAAAAAATATAAAAAAAGCGATCCTGCTATCACAGCGAAAATTGTCAAGGTACCACAAATTAACTGAGGTAGACAAATAATTATGAAATACTATGATGTTACATTCGGTTTATAACATTAATAAAGTTACGAAACCTGTAATGCCATAAATAAACACAGATACCACGGAGGAACGTCGTCGATGCCGTAGGTAATCTCAAGATTTCTATTCGTATCAGTTGTTTCCTTTGCTATTGAAACAGCAGTCGAATTACTTGTGCTCTGAAAGATAAAAGAAAAAAAACAAAAATTAATTGTTACATCTGCATAATTAAAAATAAATATTAAACAGTGTACAAATGCGTTTTAAATCTAAACAAATTATTAAAATCTAATATCGATAAGCTTTACCGATGTAAAAAGATACAAGTTGTCGAATTACGCAACGCAACGTGATTTTTCACGCCTGAATAAATATTTTAATTCGTTTCCAGGTAGAAAAATTCATCATTAACCGAGATCGTTAATTTTTTTTACGAGACTTTACGTTAAACTTCACGTAGCTAATTTATGTTGGTCTGAACAATTAGATCCGAGGCCTCGAAAATCTTTTTTTTTTTTTTTTTTTTTTTACAGTGTATGTCAGAGGCATGTGCATTAATTGTTGTACAAAATTATCGCAAACTGGCGGCAACGAAAAATCATTAATTTTTCCCTATTTTTTGCCTTCTCCCGCGAGCTTTGTTTTACATTTCATTTACATCACAGATGCCGTGAAAAGTATGAATATACTTCTATGATTATCTCATCTTGTATTTTTATTAGCTGCAATAATTTAAGCAAATACAAACACCAAGGCCTGATCTCGTTTTGATAGATGCGCTAACGCTGGGTGATAATATGAGCTTACGGAACTTTCCGGGACATTCAATTAGCAGCTTTGAGAGGGAAGATTCCATTGCTTGCGGCATTATAGGCCGCCTTAGAAATAATGTAATCGTACGTGGAATTGCAACATATGTGTCTCCAAACGAGTTTTCGATATATGCACGATACACATCGTATCGATGCAAATAGATCATGATAAAGATTTATTTTGCGATTTCCAAATGCTAATGCTTGACGATGAAAAAGAGAACATTAATATATATATATATATATATATATATATATACATATAAATTTTTTAATCATCAACACCTTATTCAACAAAATTTTATTTTTGACTTATTATTTCTTACTGATAAATCGTTCAAGCGTTTTAATTAATTTTCCTAAAAAAATATATAAAAACTCTACAATTTTAAGTTATTAATTATTATAAATATTATTACCCATTAGTAATTAAAGATATAAATTATAGACGTCCCTTCGGACTTTATTATTAAAATTTCATGAAAAGCCAACAAATACAAATGCTCTCACAATTGTTGTTCGCCTTTTTTCAGTAATCAACACTAAAAGAAAAAAAAATAAAGCAATAATTTAACATTTTTTTAATACCTCGTCACTTACCAATTCGGGCATCGGCGTTCCGTTTTCTGTCATTTTAAAAAAGGCACAATCTAGAAAGCACTGTTTCAAGAACTGATGAATCGGTTGCCGGAAAAACTTGACAAAATTTCGTAGCCGAGAAGTAAAGTTTGAACAAATGATCTCTCGGCGATCTGTCCTCGCTCATATATATCAGAATAATACAGGCGTTCCCTCGCGATCTTCTGTAATATACCATCTTGCCACGATACGATCCGCTGCCTACATGTGTCTATACGTGTCTCTGTTGAGCGACTTTAATTGTGTTTGGAAGCAATAGGTACTTTTATTCTCCTCTCTCGATTAAAGAATCGGCGCCGTCGGATAATGTAATTGCGACTTTAACTAGGATTTCTTGCAATGACAATAGCAAAATCATCTGAAAAAGAATTATAACGTTTAAATATTGTGTTGTATTAAAAAAACATTGGTATACTTTTTTCAGAACGTTATTTTTAAGTATTATATGTTAACGTTATTGTATAGTAAGCACAGTTTCGTTAATAATTAAAAAATATCGACATTTTATCAGCTGCAAAAATCGCCGATACTGTTGTTTTCGGGTGAGCTTGGCTGTCACAAAAGTGGCTTACGAAAATGGCATCAAAGTAGGGAGGGAATCCGCTGAAAAGAATAGATTCTTCTGGATTGACGCCATTTAAAAGTGTTGTTCTTTGTAGTTGAACTGACTGCAATAGTTTATAGGCTATCTCTCTTTGTACATTAGAAAAAAAAGAAATAACCTCTTTACTAATTCAAGTAGTTAAGTTACAAAGAACAACTTTACATAGCTTAAAGTAATAAAATGTATGTAAATGACATAAATTTTAACATAATTACTCTTATTTCATGTTCATAATTAATATTTTACGCCGTCATTATCTGCTAACTTGACACTTGATAAGATATGTTAATAGGAAAAACAATATTCTTTCCCAAAAGTTTAAAGATTTTTTTTCTAAACTTTACTATACGATTTCCAAATTATATAATAAGGAATAATTTAAAAATATTCAATTTGTCCGCCAACTCTACGGCGTTAGCGTCTATAGCGTGTATCCGCCAAAAAAAGATACCGGCATGACGCGCTACACGAAAAGCGTCTATAGTCTATGCTGCTGCTCTCTCTACCTTGATTTGAAGCCTTGAAGGCAGAGAGCTGAATTCTGGATCGCGGCCGGCCACGCGTACAGATGCAGAGGCTCGTCCGTGTGAAGCCAGCGCTTCGGCTGCCGTCGGATAGACGGGACAACGCGCGTTGTCACTTAATTTCGCTTGTGTGTCGTCATACCGTCTCGCTCGCGCGTTGTCGCCTCGTTCTCGCTCGCTACGCGCGGATTCCGCCCATCGCCTTTAAGATATACTCGCCGCTGTCTATCGCGCGCTCACTCAGCCCTCGCCCTTTTGCTGCTCTTACGCGTACATAATTTTAATTTTTTTCTCGGAAATTATTCAGAATTTTTCAAAAATAAGGTGCGCAAGAAATTAATGCAATATACTTTCATGTTCTACCCGTTCTAACAATTTTGTAAATTTGAGTATTGCAATTTTACATTGCAAAAAAGTTTAAACTGTTTAAATAATTTTTTGCAAAAAAGTCACTCATCGGATTCGGTCGTCGGACGATGCTGTAACGTTATTAAAAAAAAATTATAAAAATCGAACACTCGATCTCGGAGATATCCATTTGTTAACTAGCAAAAAATGTTAATATTGAAGAAAAGACTATACTATGTCACTCGCAACATCGTCCGGCGACCGAATCCGATGAGTGACTTTTTTTGTAAAAAAATTGTTTAAACAATTGAAATGACTTCTTTTCAATTTTTAAACAAAATATCTGAAACCCCGAATCGATAGCAACAACCGTTACCTAATAACGAGCATTTACGTAGAAGATATCAATTTGTTAACTAAGAAAAGAAAATAGCAATTTAATATTTTCTTTTGGCAAATATTTAGCGATAAATAAGCAACAAAGCGTTATCTCGATTAAATTCCTTTGCGACCAACTTCATCTTCTTTTACTTGAACATTATTAAAAAAATGTATAATAATAAAAGCAGAGAGTAACGAACTTTTTCTTTGCTAATTACTTTTTAACAACAAATTAGCTATAAATTTATAAAAATTAACTCTGCTTATTTCGTACTGCTAACTTATGAGATAAAAGTGATTTAGTTTGAAAAAAGAAGGATTCTTTATGAATAATAATTTATTTATTTTCAATTTTTATTTTACATGGTAATAATGGTAACGTGGTAAGTTTCATAGTACATGGCAAATAAGAGTAGCCGTTCAAATTCGAGCGGTTTCCATCATGCTTGCGCGATACCGAGACTACCGAGTTACCAACGACGTCGCGAAAGAGTAGGACAGATAGTGTATAGCTCTGGCCTTTTCCTCTATCCGACGGCAGCCGAAACGCTGGCTTCACACGGACGAGCCTCTGCAACTGTACGCGTGGCCGGCCGCGATCCAGAATTCAGCTCTGCTTGAAGGCTTGAAATCCTTGAGTGACGAACTCACTTGTCAGTTGTCGTCGGATCCTTTTCCGTCACGCTGTCATCTTCTCTCTGTAAACCGGTTCTCGATTATTTTTTTAAGTATTATCCTTGATCTGGAATAATACTTGATAACACGGAAGAGACTAAAAATGTCGATAATTTTCAACGTTTATACTTTTTTTTCCTATCCAAGTTAGCACTTATCGTCCAAGTTCGGCCCTCGATTTAGAATAAGTGAACTCTATTTGTAGCTGACATGGCAACTGACGATAGCAGACGTGTCGCTCTGATAACAGGTATCACTGGACAGGTGAGCATTTTATTTTCTTTTTTTAAGTGAGGATTTAATTGTCAGCCTACGTCGACACCACCACAGAGTGCAGTATTGATTGAATAACATTAAATTAAAGCCACAGCGTTAAAATTTAATGGGGAGACTGTCAATTTACATCTCTAAAATGTTATTCTATTTGTCATATATATTTACTATGGAATTATCTTTTTGTCAAGGTTTATCCTATTTTCAATCTTTTCTTGCTGTTGTAGGATGGTTCTTATCTGGCAGAGTTCTTACTGGAGAAAGGATATCATGTTCATGGTATCATTAGGAGGGCCAGTTCATTTAATACCGCACGTATTCAGCATCTTTATGAGGATCCAAAATGCCATCGGCAGGGTAAAATGAAGCTGCATTACGGCGACATGACAGATTCCAGTAGTTTGATCAAAGTTATTAGTGCAATACAGCCGACAGAGATTTATAATCTTGCTGCACAAAGCCATGTTATGGTACACTTTATATGTATATATATATATAATAAAATATATTAAGCAGACTGATAGATGGCTGTATATAATATACTTTTAATAAACTTTTTCTTTTGTAGGTAAGCTTTGAAGTAAGCGAATATACTGCAGAAGTGGATGCAGTAGGAACTGTAAGATTATTAGATGCAATTCGTACATGTGGATTAGAAAAATCAGTGAAATTTTATCATGCATCAACATCTGAACTTTATGGCAAAGCAAAGGAAGTTCCGCAAAATGAGAAAACTCCATTTTATCCACGCTCTCCATATGGTAAAAAAAAGTATATCTGTATTAAATCTTTTTAAACTTTACTATTTAAAGGATTTTATATTTATATTTTGTTTTATTGTTTAGCTTGTGCAAAGCTGTACAGTTTCTGGATTGTAGTAAATTATAGAGAAGCATATAATATGTTTGCATGCAATGGTATATTATTCAATCACGAAAGCCCACGCAGAGGAGAGAACTTTGTAACAAGAAAGGTGACAAGGTCTATAGCAAAAATACATTTAGGTCTGCAAGATGTACTTGAATTAGGAAACTTGGATGCAAAGCGAGACTGGGGTCATGCAAAAGATTATGTGGAAGTAAGTAATATAACGACGATGTATCTTAATCGAAAATTTCACATTTTAGATCAAGTTTTTGCCATCTTAATTTTTACCATGTAATACAGGCAATGTGGTTGATGCTGCAACAAACACAACCGGACGACTATGTTATAGCAACAGGAGAAACGCATACCGTGAAGGAATTTGTTGAAATAGCATTCCAATATGTAGGTCGTACTATTAAGTGGCAAGGTGAGGGTGTAAATGAAACTGGACAGGACGCACAAACTGGTCAAACATTAGTTCGCATAAATCGGAAATTTTTCCGTCCAACCGAAGTGGTGAGACTAATATCCTATACGTATAAACTATAAAAAGTATAGAAAACTATAAAGAATAAATTTTAAATTCTGTACTTAATTTTAGTCTTATCTTTTTATTCTTTGACAGGATGTACTTTTGGGAGATTCATCGAAAGCGAGAAACAAATTTGGGTGGAAACCAACTGTTACGTTTAAGGTAATTTTCTCTATTGTTTTTTTTTACAAGTTATTTAATATTCTATATATTTAAATATTGTATAATATTGCATTAATTGATATATATATATATATATATATACATTGCAGGAACTTGTAAAAGATATGATGGACTCTGATTTGGAATTAATGTCAAAGAATCCCAATGCTTAAAAGCGTAATATTTTAATTGTGATACAGCCAAATGCATTTGTCACTTTGTTTTTGTATGAAAAAAATGGCAGTATTCAAAATTGTATCAACTTTTTGTAAATATTAGATAAATATTTTTAAAACATCGACATTTTTAGATGTTTTTTTTTTTTTTTTTTTTTTACTAGAAAACGTAATCTATATATATATATATATATATATATATATATATATATATATATATATATATGTATATGTATATATATTATATAATAATATGTATACCATACAATACATTTTTCATTTAGGAATCCTTGGACCAGAATTTTTAAAATCTCCCGATTACCTTCCATTCTCAATCGAAAACTTGATATATACTACTGAAAAATGAAACTTTCGACTTTGAGTCTATTAACTCATACTACTAGCTTGATTTGTAGGTATAAGCATAAATCTTAAATTTAAAACTAAAGTAATGAAAATCTGATCTGCCTTTCTCTTCCACCATTACTGCGTCGGCGCTTCGTGTCTTTCTCTCTCACTCGCGAGCGCAAGATTGTAAACAACACAACGACACAGAGCACACTGAGCACAGAGGTGTTTTAACGCGCGCGATATAAGGAAGGTCCGAAAGAAAGATGCGGTTGACGTGGGTCGAAGCAAGATACGCGCTTTGCTTGCTGATTCTGCAAGTAAAATTGACGAATTCGCGGACGTCCTGGCGGCTGAATGCCGCCGACAAAGTCGTGAAGACGACCGACTTCGTGAGCGCGATCGAGGATGATCCGATCTTCGAGATTCTCACTGGCAGCGCGGTTACCGGCAACGGCCAGGTCTGGAGCAGGACTGCGACGTCCGAAAAGCACGAGAAGGTACAGATATACTGCCAGGAATGTAAGGGTTTCGCCAGTCAGGAGAGGTGAGAACTCTGCTACGAGATAGCCATCTCATTTGCGCCTGTTAAGTTATGAGGTTATAGCTTATGTGCCCTCGATTCTTTCCTTTAGTTCCTTCATCTGCCTACTGCGATATTACGTTTAGTGTTGAGTATAATGGGTTAGATACGTTCATAAACCAAGTAAATATCTAGTAGTTTATGTCATCTTAATTACCTAAATCAAAAAGCCAGAACCCTTAGTTAGTTTGCGGCCAAGTTTGTTCCTTCGTAGTCTTGCATGTTTTTTTTTTTTTTTTTTTTTTTTTTTTTTTTTTTAATCGTACGTAGAAGATGCCATTTATGTGACATAATTTTCTTTTTCTTTCTGTAGTTAGCGTTTTGTGTGTGGCTTGCTGTTCATTCAGTGTTAAAACAGCCCTAACTTTGGTCCCCTTGGCAGACGACTCTCGTCGTACGTGTTGAAGGATACACAAAATATCACGGAGCCTTTCCCACTCTCCTCGCAAGTGTCGAGCGAACAAGTGACGTGCACCGCTGGTCAGCAATGCGACAACATAGTATTGGACTGCGGAAAGCCAGTAAACTTCACGTACTATGACAATCTGATCGGCGTGGCGAACAGAAACAAGCATCCCTTGGTTCCAGAGCCCAATGTCGCTCTTATGTTCAAGAAGAACGGTGGCAAAACGGTCGACGTTGACATCGACTTATTAGAAAGACGATTGAAGAAAGCGAAACGAGAGGTATCTATTTCAGCTTAGCATTAAATGTCTGTTAACTTTAGGCAGCCTTCATTTGAAGCATTTTTGTAAAAAACAAATTTTTATATAATGTAGTCACATTTTAATTTCTCTGAATTCTAGAAACCAAAGTCGGTTCAGTTGTATAATCAAATCGGAAATTTTTGGCGTATAAAGGGTGACGCGCAAAGATCAATCGAGTGCTTCCGTAGAGCGCTTGCTGTGTCACCACATAACGCCGAGGTGCTTTTAAATTTGGCTAGAGTGTTGCTGGTACAACATTATTTGGATGATGCAACATATTTGGCTAGACGATCCTTAGAATTACAACCTCCGGATCGTAATGCATGGGAGCAATATCTTACGCTTGGACAAATATTTAAGGTATATAATAATTTAAATGATATAGTTATGTAAAATATATTCATCAAATTCTTAACAAGTATCCACAAAATATTTTTAAAATTATTCAAAAGATAGACGAGAAAATACAAAAATTAATAATTATTACATTAATTTTTATTTTTCAGGCATATGGACACTTTCAAGAAGCAGCTGTACATTTGCGTCATGCATTGGAATTAAAACCAGATCTTTCTGATGCTGCTGATGCATTAAAAGAGGTCGAATCATTGCCGCTCGCAAGTATACATGTGTATACATTGCTCATTATCGTTGGTTTGGTATGTAGTAAATTAATATATGTAGAAACTGTATCGCAAATTTCTATAAAATATCAAGAGTAAAAATAATGTGTTTCTAGTTTCTACAGAGTGTCTCATTCTTTTTCGGGAATAAATAAAACTTATCGAGAAAAGAAAAAAAAAAAGTGTTATGCCGTTTTACATTTTTCACGATAGTAGCCAAGATATGAATAAAAAATGTAAAACGGCATAGAATTTTTCATTTTTTTCGATAAGTTTTACCTATTCCCGAAAAAGTGTTCGTTTACTACGGGACATCGTGTATATTTTTTATCAATTTTTTAAATAAAATTTTACTTACGTGGTTTCTCGAAAAAACACGGAAGTTTGTTTTATTTCATCAATATACAATAAATGGAAATTGTAACAGATACAATTGTAGGTGCTCGGAGTACTCTTCGTTGTGTTAACCAGTGTCGAATGTGACGAGGATTCAACTCTAGTCAATGGGCCGCTTCAACGTCCAGTACAACGACATTTCAGTCGTGCTATGGCTATGCGTAGCTTCCGATTTAACGTTGCGCGTAATAAACGCTGTTAATGATGATGACTCATTGTTAAATCAGTCATTTGTACATGCGACAGAATAATTTCTCATACCATAACTACGTATCTCTCTACAAAGTTATTTATAACATAACTCGCAATAATTCTTGGGATGCACCAACTGTTTATTATCTATCTCCGGAGAAAAATATATCAGGAAATATACAAAAATTAAATTTGTGCCATTTTATTCAGACCGGATCTAAGTTATTATTAAACATATTTTCTAGATAAATTTTTAACTTTTATCTAATATTTATTTTTATGTTATCAACTTGTTTAAAAAAAGTAAAAAATATGGAATGTAATATACTTTTTATTTAATTTGCTTTTCATGTATATCACTTTATTATACGATTACGTGTTTGTAAGTGATATTTTAATACCTGATTAGAATGTTGGCTTAATATATAGAATGTCCTAAGAAAGTCGTGAAATAACAACAAAATTATATTTAAAAAATTCTTCATAATACATTTAACTAATTTGGAAGAAACAATTTTTCATTATTTTAAATTACAAGTTTATATTTATACAATGTGTATATATAAATAATATTGTAATAAGGACACAATAGTACTTAATAATTGTACATACATGATGCATAGTAACGCAGTTTGCAATTTTTCTTTGATGGATATTATATTAACAATAATTAATAAAAGATAAAAATACAAAATAAGCGTATTTCCATTTGCCGGTTAAAATTACAAATTACGTATCAGTCATCAGTTGACTGACACATTAATAAAATTATTTTGGTACAATCTTAAACTACGATGCTCCTGATCTATATCACAGTAAAGTATATCTAAAATAACGTGCGTTGCAAGCATTCACGATTATTATCGTGTTTTTATGATATTTCATAATGTTGCAAACTCTTTTTTTTTTTTTTTTTTTTTTTTTTCTTCAAGAATTTTCATAAAACTCTTCGGAAGCAATCAAAAGAGATGTATTGTTTATTTAATCAAACTTGAGTTCACGCTTACACATGGGACATTTGTCGCTGGTCTTTAGGCATTGTCGCAGGCAGTCCGCGTGGAAGAGGTGATGACAAGGTGTTACTCTGGCCTTCGTCATGACGCACAGGCACACCGCGCAAACGTCATCGAACCTCTCGATCTCCTCGAGAGTTGCCTTTCTATAGCGATTCAACACTTCGCGTTCCCGTTGCAGTACCGCACCCGAATTTTCTATTAGTTCCTTCCATCGTAGGTACACGTTCAGATACGTGACGATTATCAGAAACCTCCAGGAAGCCGATGTTAATAGCAGAATACTGAAGATCGCCGACATTGCAATCGTAAAGCAGCGAAGTATCACTGGCGCATACAAATTCTCAATATTCTCCAACGCTTCCAGCTGCAGGAAACCTAGGATTGTTGGAAACATCTCAACAAAAACTTTCTCCGTTGCCGAGTAATAAATCCACGTGATCACCGTGTAGAGTAATGATGGTCTGCAAATTATTAAAATGTTAAAAGATTATAAAGTTAATCTCTCTCTTTTTTTTTTTTTTTTTTTTTTTTCCCTCTTCTCTATTTTGTAATTGATTCTCGATTAAAGTAATTAGCTATAAAGATCAACATTTTTAATTAATTAAGTTTCTCACTTATAATGATCAAGGCCTTGTTCTAATCCAAAGACGAGAAGCATGAAGGTTAGTGTGACAACAAACGTAACCGCTTTGGTCCACTCGAGCACGATCTTGGTGGCCGACATCGCAAGATGCTTGATCTTGGATCGCTCAGTCAGGGTAACGTACGGGGACCAATCCTCCTTCTGAATCAACTCTTTGATGTAGCTGACACAATAGGCTATCACGTTGTAAAACATGAGCGTGTACAGGCAGGTTAACCTTTGCTGCGGTAAAAGTACTTTGTCGGCCAAGATCAGAAATACTATCTGATTCGCCATGACGGACAGATTGCGCATCTTCAGGAAGAGATTCTCTGCACGATCCACCGGGGTGTACAGCCGTCTCAGGAAGCGATTCAAGGGATACCAGGCTCTTTTGGTTCCACCTGTCAACATCGTAACACGAATGATGAACAATAAAGAATTTATTGCTCTTCACTTCAATACGGAATAGGTACAGATTTTGATTATGCCTTAATAAAAGAAAGGAGATGGTCCATTAATTTTATTTTAATGTCAAAGAGACTTTAATTGGCGCTAAATTAATTTTTTTAAATATTGCTGCTGGTTTAAAAATAATTTATAACTTTTATTTAAAAAGACGAAAAGGAATTTTGTATAAGTATGAATTACTTATATGATTTAAAATGAGAAATAAGATTAATGTAGTTTACATGCCACGAAAGAGATCGATGTTCAATCCAGTCCAGGGTTTTCATATTGCGCCTTAGACGTATCGGAAATGATGTTCGTAACGCAAAAATTTCGACCTCGTCAAATTTCGAATATATTCCAAGAGCCGATTAACTTTAATTTATACTTTCAGATTACAACGTTGAAGAAAGTTTCTTAATTTATACCTCCAAATTATAACTTGAGAAGCGCGGATTCTCGAAAGGCAATTTTTTACTGTTACAGCTTAAGTCGACGTATCCCGTGCATCGCCGGCAGGTCGGCGTGATCAAGTAACTAACGTAGATGGATGACTTGAATTTTTATTTTCGCCTTATTCAACCCCAATGAAAAAAAAGTCTACACGTGGCTATTTGCGTCCGCTACCAAACAAAAATCCAGACGAGCGTGAAGCCTAATCGTTCAACCGGTAATGATATTTCGAGGATACAAATCGGCCACGTGACGGAGGCGATTCGTAAATGGTACATAGTCTGCCTTCGACTGACTCTCGAATGATTAAACAAAAACCGCTTATAGCCACTTCCGTCCTCGTAATTATCGGAGAAAATTGTCGTTTTAACATTTGCACTTGCTTGAAGATGCTGAGGCAAGTAAAAAGAAAAGATTACGCGGACGTGCGACATCTCGTTATTATTAAGCACAAGAGTACATTGATAGGCACTCGCCATGAAGATAGATTTCTCTTCCACCTCCTTTTCTTGTTTCTCGCTTCTTCTCGTCCTTACGGCTTATCTTTGGTTCGCCAAAGAAGGAAGAGAGCAATGTTGCAGAAAGGCGACACGGTAGAAGCGCGTCATCGTGAGTGATTTTCCGAAGGTGGAACCGACCAACGAACGGGCAACGTTCAACCCCCCGTTAAGGGTTTTACTGGAGGATGACAAGTTGCTGAATAACGTGACAGGGCGTGCTTTACGTTAATAATCGTGAACTTGTTACCAACTGATGCTGATAGTGATGCTGATGGGCGCGAGCGCGCACAGGAGACGGGAGAAAGAGATTGAGGGCGAGAAAAGAGGGAGAGTGCCTCCCTCGGCCACCGTTAATTGAGTATAACGTAATTGACGTGGCTTCGATGAATGATCGACTTCATTTTTAGTAACGAGTCCCAGAGAGAGCTGGCGAGAGAGGATTTGCATATTAATGGACGTCAGTCAGGACGAGTCACCGACGACATGGCAGCAGGACGAGACAAGGACAGATGCTGGAGGAGGCGACGCTACGGTGGCTACGTGGAACCCGTAGGAGGATTTCACATGGCAACCAAAGGATCTCCCATCCTCCTGATCGGAGACACCAGGACGGAGGGCCTCCTCTGCTACCTATAAAAACTAACCGCGCTCCGTCTGCGGTCGTGCATTGAGCGACTCGGCGTCCACACGGCAAGGACCATCGCCGATTAGAGACGAAATCGCCGTGGACAGCGAGAGGATTCTCGAATTCGGGTGAGTGTGCGAGGACGACGTCATCTCCGGCGATATTCCATGCGAGACTTGTGCAACTTTTGCGGTTGCACTCTGATTTCAAGTTTGATATCTAAAATTCCACATTCTATTGTTGAAAACAAAAAAAACTTTTTTCCTAAAAAAAAGAAAAAAAAAAAAAAAAAAAGAAATTATTGTGTCGTGTTGTTAAAAATTTGTCTAGAATATTAAAAGTTAAGAGAATCCAGAGTTAAAAGAGCAATTTCCCGGTTGATGACGAAGTAGCGAAATCGGTTTAAAAATATTCATTCGTACCTTTGACCGCCTCAGCGAGAGTCTTGAGGGTAGGGACCGGGTATCTGTAATTTGCGCTCAAGACGACCGGCAGGACGAGAGCTGAATACAAGACCGGTGCTGGCGACGGTAGAAGCGGTAGCGGACCGCGTGGACAATAGGGTAGAAGAAGCACCGCGCTTAAAAGGCAGACACTTTGCGCCGTTTTCTCCTTGTCGACCGTCAGCGAGTTCGCGCGAACGCGACGCCTCACTCGTGCTATCATCCCCATTTTGACAGTGACCTAAAAACAAGCTAAAATTAGTTAAATTTGCACACGCGCGATTATAATCGAAATATAATCTACTTATTTATTGACATATCTTTCCTTATAAAATTGTGCACGTTCCTGATATGCTAAGAGACACGCGATCTCAGATGATTCAAAGTATACGTTGTGGTCAATATAAAAGGGACCAACGTGGCACGTTTGGCACAAATTTCGGAAATTGCATTTGTGGTTGACCACACAATATTCTAGTTGAGTCGACAGTTAATAGTAAACATGTTTTTGCTTGATTGAAAATCTCGAAAGTGCACGTGCATTGAAAATATTGATCCTGGATCGTTAACAGACGACGCATTTTCAAAGTACCTACGCAAATTTCAACGATAAATCTGATTTCTTTGCTTCCTGTTGATTAATTTAATTTTTTTTTTTGTGTGTAATTTTATCAGAAACTTGTTTTGTAGCGTGCCTTCTTGTCTTCTAAGAAAGTATCTAAAAATAATACAAAAAAAAAAAAAAAGTTTTAAACATGTTTGCTTCGTTCAATATTTTAAAACGGTGTTAAATAAAAATGAAACCGTAAGTCATATAAATTGAAGCATATTTAGTGCCAAACGTGTCTATCCGATTGTTGCTCCATGTCTGTATTCGAGGTAATCTGTGTACGAAGTAAGACGCAGAATCAGATGCCGCATTTAGCTCAAACCACGCGATGGAAATCTTTAAATATGCAATCATCTCACACCCGACGCAATCGGTTCTTTGATGCGTTTGGCTCATTTGAAAAACACGTGTCTCTTCTTATTAAGTAATTTTTTTACTTGAATAAATTTTTATTATATGATTATCATTTCAATTATCCGATTAATGTTATTTTATAATTAAAAAAAAAAAAGAAAGTATATATATATACACACTTTGATTACTAATATTATGGTAATATAATTACAAAATAATGTGATTTCATTAAATAACGATACCTAGTCAAGTGGAATTTTTTGGCTTATAAAGAATATATAATTCTTTTTGAGATTTAAAATAAAGCATACAATTTCGCATTAATTTAATATGTAAAATGTTATTTTACATATATTTATGTACACGAGACTTGTTATTTGATTCTTGAATTAAATTAGATTAATAAGGTGAATAAACATTGATTAAAGTACCTTATTATAGCTATTTACTTTCAAATAGCGATGAAAGGGTATTCAACTCTCTTCATAAGACAATCATAAATTTCGGAAACCGTTGGAATTTTTTCGCTTTTTCTTCTATTATTTTCGTAAAACTTTTTAGCTCTCTTCGAGATTCACGTTTAAAAGAAATATCTTTGCGAGGTCTCACTGTGCAATAAATTCGTCGTTGCTGTTTGATTGATAGCACACGTCCAAAACGAATGCTAACTCGTACAAGACTGAGTTCAGTCGGTCTTTTTACCAGCAAAGTAATGAAACAAGACGTGTGTACGTGAGTGCATGTATGCAGACAGAAAATGCGGGAGCAAGAAAAAGAAAGAGAGAAAGGGTGAAGGAGGGATAGAATAAAAGGGTAGCAGAAGTGGGAAGAGATATAATTAAAACTCAAGAAATGGACAGAACAAAGAGAGGAGAAACAAGGGGTGCAGAGAACGATATATAAGTAAAAGTAAATAAGAGAGAACGCAAGAGATAAAGAGGAGAGATGGGTGGTGGTGAACTGAGAAAGAAAGACGTTAGAGCGCAGGAGAAAAGGGGACGTAATAGGGGAAGGGAGAATTTGGCATCTGCATTGAGCAACGCAATAGTCTTCGGTTATTCTTAGCAGCCAGAGGCGGGATGTCTCGTCTAGATGCGAACATGTTTTCTCCTTCGTGGATGTTCTCTACGCATGCCCTTGCATGATCCGGCTGAATGAAGAACGCGCGTAGTCTCATGAAGGCATTAGTGGTTCTTGGCTTGTTACAGATTACATTGACACCTCTCAATAATCATTCTGACTTTGACTTTCCTGTCACATGTTACCGAATATATATATATATATTTTTTTTTTTTTTTCTTTTTACGATCTAGTCGAACGAGTTAAAGAAATAACTCTATTTTTTATCTAAATTATCCGTTGTAAAAAGTGTTAAATAAATATCTTTTGTCACAATTATAGAACTTTACAATTATAATGATTGCATCATAATAAATCTCTTTCATTCAATCAAATTATTTAGAGTTTAGTTGAAAAGATTAATCACGGGGTGCATTCAATGAAAATTCCACGTGCCGAAACCCACGTTGTTTGCCGGTGGTGCGCGTTATTTCCTACTCTCGCAGAAAGTGCGATTTTAGCAGGTGATTCCGCTGGTTCCTAGTAGCGATGATCGCGTGTTGATCATGAGAACGTCAATACGCGCGACCACGTGAGATTAGTTTTGGTCCAATGGTGCCAAAAAAATTTAATTTACCGTTTCTTAAAGATCGTCATATTTACGCGTCATGTAACGATTTCAGAGATTCGTGCTCGTAAATAGGTATTAAATGCATTTTAAAATATCTCGTTACATTTACAGATACATCATATATTGTATATATTTTTTCTTTTTCTTTCTCGATAAATCTCGAAATTAATTTGCAGTTAAAAATCAAAAATTTAATTTTGATACTGTAAGATGCATGTGTTTCACGTGTCATTGACCCGGTTCTCGCGATACGTATGTTTTCACTCATTGAGAAGGATCGGACGGCGGTCGCTTTTTGGGAAGCTAATTTTACATCGTCTCCCAACGGAATATGAAAAGACTCGCGATTCGTCGCAATGACCCACAATAAAAAGATATAGCTCGCACGTATAAATAATCGGCTGCGCTTTTGTACGTCTCGAAAACAAATAATCCTTTCTGCCGTGGTCTCTCTTTCGCGCGCGGAAAAAACAAAAGGCCGAACCGAACGTAGTCGGTCTGCGCGAGACGAAAATATTGCACAAGACGCGTCAGACGTCGTATCTGCATTTCTATTATCTTAATTTAATACGAGTTTTTACAGAAACATGCCGATATTACGCACTCGCCGACATAACGAGATACATGATATTAGAACAGCTAGATGCGCTGACACGAATAAATATTGTTCGCGGAAAACAATTACTCAGGATTATACATCGAGATTGTGTGCGCCTCTTACAACCAACGTGCATCTCTAACCAAAAAGAAGAAGCGTATCTACTGCGCTTTTAGAAAGATCAAAGTTTCCGTACAACATTTATATAGTAACAAAGAGATTGTTATCCCGGAGTCCGAAAATAATGACCCACAAACCTATATAGATATGGTTGCGACATAATTGTATAAGATAACAGATAAGAAAGGGTTACGTCAAGTGCAAGATAAAATTAATTCTTTTACTGACACACACGTGTGTCTATAGAAAAAAAAAAAAAAAGAAAAAAAGAATAAAACTGAGTAAAGGAGGCTGCGAGTATTAATGCTGTGTCAGTGTGCACAATTTTTTTCATTATGAACGGATGTTTATAGATACTAACGGGCGGAAAGAAGGGAAGCCTTGTTCGGCGGAAATTGGATCATATGATCGCGTAAAATGTTTGTGTTTGTTATTAGCACAAATGAACGGAATAACAAGAGAGAGATCTACTTTTTACTTTTACCCTGCGAAAAACAACGCGTCTTTTTGGCCAATAAACTTAGTTCGAGAGTTGGAAAATTTCTGTTTCAACGCTTCAAGAATTTTTCCGCGAAAATTATTTAGTCGGATTGCATGCGACAAGCAAACCGCAATTAATGCAAATTGAAATTTTAATTATTTTATTTGTCCAATAGGAATTTGAAATTTTCTCTACAGTATCAAACGTGAAGCACAGCTGCAAAATATATTTAAAAAAATAAAAGAAAAAAAAAACAAAAAAAAATTAATGATAAATTGGTTAATAAAACTAAAGTTAAAGTCTAATTATATTTTATATTATCTATATTATAAATACCGGCAAATATCATTAATTAAAAATTATGTTATCTTGTTATTATTCTCACCACACTGGGAGATTCTTTGCGTACAGCCCGATTTTGCCGGTTTTTTTTTAATTTCTCTTAAATTCAGACCTTTTAACGCCGTTCTAAATTTTTATCGAGCTTGATAAGCATCAATTAACCGGAGAAGGCAGATGCTAACAGCGACGAAGGAAAACAATTGGACCGTTTCGAAGGGCTGGGAGCAAATCGTTCCGGTTTTCGTTGCCCTTTCGTTTCTATAATACATCTATCGATAAATCACCCGTTCACGCCGGTAGTCTTTGCCCTCGCGGAGTCACAGAGACTGTGGCTAAACTGTTTCGCTATATGAAGAGTGGGGACCATCGTGGCGATGTGGAACATCAGTTTTACCCGTTTAATTATCGCGATGAGTCGCCGGCACGAAAGCTTTTCCATGGCTCTCGCATCGCAGCTTTGGCTACAGCAGTATCAGTATTGTTATAACGTTTTTGTTCAATAGCGTTTCCATAGAATAAACAATAAAATTGTAATTTGATACAGACATATTGAAACATCATAGTTTAATTTTCATGGTAGACACGTCACGGTTCCCTATTTTTATTGCATTTGATAACCGCATCTTTAAGTGTTTTTAGAGACTGAAGTGCATTACCTGGTGTATTTGTGTTTTGACGAATCTATTGGGATTTACGTCATCTCAATTCCTCCCAAACAAATGACATCTTTTCCATTTCTTAATCCAGTGTAATTGCATTCAGCAACGAATCACTTGTACAACATTTTTTTGTGGAAAAGCTGGAAAAAAAGAGAAAAAATTAATAAGTCATTCCGCTGGTGCTGCAAACGGTGCGAATATGTTATAGTTGTTAATGGTACATTGACGATGAGAAATCAAATTTGCAGACATTACTTTTCATGGATATCCGATATTTCTGTGTCAAAGTGTTGGATGTTGTTGCGCATAATGTCGAGACTGATGCAGGGTGATTGAACTCGGTAAATAGAAAGATAATCCGCGCATTTGTAGCGTTGCGATAACTGGCATTCATGAAAAGATTATTATTTATAAAGACACCAAACAAATTAACGAGATAAAGAAATTGTTTTAAAAAGTAATGTGTAAAGAAGTAATATTATAATTTAAATATATATATATATATATATATATATATATATATATTTAAGTTATGTTATATTAAGTTTTGTTTTCAAGTAAAAATTTCATTGATATAATTTTTTCAGCTTGCGTAAATTATTATAAAAAGAAAAGCACAGCAATTCACGTGCATATCTTTATTTCAGATCAGCGGTTCATCATGCTTACCTTTACTTATGCGATCTTCCTTCTGGCCGCGATCTTTCTGTAAGCATTAAAAACAATATAGTAATAATGTGAAAAATAAATGAGTAATCAAATCTTGTGCGTACTTAATGTATTGTATTATGTAAATTGTAAAATAATGCATGTCAATGCAATTATATATTAGGATCGATAAGTGCCACGCTCATCCAGCGATCACACGACACGAGGCAAGACCGTTGTGTGTGGGTTGCGGCGACAAATGCGATCAATGCGAGTTTGGTTTTACAACGTCGACTCTCTGCGGTATTACGGAATGCCGAAAAGTAAGTAAAAACGCTAATTAACGCGATAATTACACAAAGTTAATTTTGATTTAAAGTTTGAGATTTTTGGGGTGTATTACTTAATACGGAATACGACGATCAACTGCAGGGTCCCGGGCAAATTTGCGGAGGACCAAGCGAGTCCTGGGGTGTGTGCGGCGACGGGTTAATCTGCAGTTGCAACCGTTGCACCGGCTGCAGCGTCGACAGTCTCACATGCTTCGCGAATACCTGTTTGCCTCATCAGAGCCTGGAGACGCGAAGCTACCTCGATATCTTTGACAACTTCCCCATTGATAGAATCGCCAAGTAAACGGAGACCCACGTAAACCCCCGGATGGACAAGAAGAACGAAGAACGAACATGAGAGGAGCGAATGTCAAACGGGAAAGACGGATATATTAGTGATTTTCCGAATTATTTATTGCATTTTATCATGTAATTTCATTAGGTAGCTACAATTGTGATAGCTAGAACTCGTCGGAGCCCGTCTTTATCATCCTCTTCTGCTTACCTGATCATCTCTTCCTCTCACGAGATGACGGTGCCCGTGTATAACGGCATTTCTGTGATTTTTTAATTATTATATTGTCCCATTTTGTATGCGTATACGTCTCGATAAAACGCGTGCGCGCGGGCCCTTATATTATATTGCGAGCGTGCATTGCCAGCTAGATTGATCTCGCGAGATGTTTGATGAATCATCGTGTGTGTATGATTCTTGGCTGTGAATCGCGCCTCTTACAGGAAGCCGAGAGGCGATCTACGATGTGCTATCCCATGTGGGAATTTCTATCGGGAAAAGCGTCACGATGCAAACCGAATGGCAGAAAATGATGTAAAGGACAAAGCAAACGATAAAGATACAAAAGGCCCTCCCTCTTCCTTTCCCGTAAAACAATTTAAATCACATTAGTATGATTTTTGACATTCCAATTTAATATGCTGATTTTATATGAATTATACATACAATAATTACGAAAGCTATAATATATCGACACTTTGCATTTATCTTAATATTTATTTTCAGTGCGTTCAGTCTTTAAATGGGATCGTAAGAAGAGTTTTCTTGCGACAATAGACCTTCTAATCAAATGTACTTAGACTTAGATCATAAATATTATTAATATGTTGTCTCTCTCACTAACTGTTAGTAATATTTATTAATAAATGCAAGATTAGCTAATGTAGTCAACTTCCTCAACGATATACCTTTCTCGCGCCCCACAAATGATAGAGCTTTTGATATTTCTGCGGAGACCGGAATGTTTCTGTGCACGCTGCATTATGTAATAAACAACAGATAAAAACTAGTTGCATTTATATGCTTATCATTGACATACCTTCACTCGTTCCTTCCCAGCTGTCGACAATAACATTTTGCAATTGCTAGAAGCGCCAAGAACATGTGGTAAACGGAATTTTTCAGAACTACCAAAATCGATGGTGACATATATATATCACTATCGATTTTGGTAGTTTCGAAATTATCCGTCTACCGAATGCTCCCGGCGCTACCGTCGCCGTAAATACATCGAAAAAGGTTAGAAAGATCGATGTATTCGCGACGGTAGCGCCAAGAGCGTTTGGTAGGCGGAATTTTTCAAAACTACCAAAATCGATGGTGACATATATATATCAATATCGATTTTGGTAGTTCCAAAATTCTCCGTCTACCAAATGCTCCCGGCGCTACCGTCGCCGAAATACATCGATCTTTCTAACCTCTATCGATGTATTTTAAAATTAAAATAATTATTTAAATAAAACGTGGGCACTCTACTAGCTTTAATAAAATCAAATTAGAATAAAAAAATTAACTTAGAACATTCAAAATCATAAACTTTATAAGATTTTTATTTTAATTTATAAAACATACATGTCACTTTTTATAAGTTAATTATTAATATTTTCCGTAGACTTACAAGCTTCAAACTTTGTGGAACGAAAGTAGAATGAAAAAACTATAATGGAATGCCAACAGGACTCTTGAGAATACAGCAGAAATCCCCCTCACCAAGTACAGATCACAGTAAAAATTCTGCGGCCTTCCAGATACTCTAATCACAAGATAACTGAAATATATATTTTAGAGTTAAAAAACTTATTGAAATGTAATGTGAGCACTCTACTACACATAAATAAACCAAATTTAAGTCAGAAATATATCATAAAAACCTGAAAATAATATATTTAACAATATTTGAATTTTTAACCTACAACACATACCTGTCACTTTTTATAAGTCATACAAAAAATAGTTCCCAGTGCTGTACAAGCTTGGCACTGTTTGTGGAGCAAGAAAAGGCTTCAAATTATATAAAAAATCCAACGGGACCGTCCAGAAATCAGCAGAACTTTTTTGTCAAGCTGTAGAAGCACAGTAAAACTGCTGCGACCCTCGCAGAACACCAATCACCAAGAATCTAAAATAAAAAATTATTTACAGTTAACAAAATAATTCAATTGTATTTAGAACACTCTACAATACTTAAACAAACCGAATTTTAGTCTGAAATTTAACTTAGAAGCCTGAACTCACTCTGCAAAGTATTAGTGCTATCTGGAGTACTAAGTAAGTCGAGGATTTTTCTCTTGCACCAAGAATAATCACAGGGACTTCTGCAGCTTCCCCAAGTCTCCGGACGATTTCTTTGGTTAGTTTCCGTCGCGAACTTTTCGTCCCCAAAGCGCCAAACCTGTAAATAAAGCAGAAGTATTTTTAAATTAAAACTAAAAATCTTATAAGTGACATTTTGATGTTAAAGTTATATTTTGACAATTTTATCACTTTTTAATTAATTGAGCTCTCGAGCAATTTAAAATCGGTCCCTCACGATAGAAGAGGGTACTCTAATTAAATTCTAACGCATGACATACCTGAATTCACTCTGCAAAGTGTCAGTGCTATCTGAAGTACTGGGTAAGTCGGGGATTTTTCTCTTGCACCAGAAATGGTCAGAAGGACTTCTGCGGCTTCCCCGAATCTCCGGACGATTTCTTTGGTTAGTTTCCGTCGCGAACCTTTCGTCCCCAAAGCGCCAAACCTGTAAATAAAGCAGAAGTATTTTAAAATTAAAACTAAAAATCTCATAAGTGACACATTGAGGTTAAAGTTATATTTTGACTATTTTCTCACTTTTTAATTAATTGAGGCTCTCGAGCAATCTAAAATCGGTCCCTCACGATAGAGGAGGGTACTTTAATTAAATTTTAACGCATGACATACCTGAATTCACTCTGCAAAGTGTTAGTGCTATCTGGAGTACTGGGTAAGTCGAAAAATTTTCTCTTGCACCAGAAATGATCAGAGGGACTTCTGCGGCTTCCCCGGGTCTCCGGACGGTTTCTTTGGTTAGTTTTTGTCGCGAACCTTTCGTCCCCAAAGCGCCAAACCTGTAAATAAAGCAGAAGTATTTTTAAATTAAAACTAAAAATCTCATAAGTGACACATTGAGGTTAAAGTTATATTTTGACTATTTTCTCACTTTTTAATTAATTGAGGCTCTCGAGCAATCTAAAATCGATCCCTCACGATAGAGGAGGGTACTTTAATTAAATTTTAACGCATGACATACCTGAATTCACTCTGCAAAGTGTTAGTGCTATCTGGAGTACTGGGTAAGTCGAGGAATTTTCTCTTGCACCAGGAATGGTCAGAGAGACTTCTGCGGCTTCCCCAAGTCTCCGGACGGTTTCCTTGGTTAGTTTCCGTCGCGAACCTTTCGTCCCCAAAGCGCCAAACCTGTAAATAAAGCAGAAGTATTTTAAAATTAAAACTAAAAATCTCATAAGTGACACATTGAGGTTAAAGTTATATTTTGACTATTTTCTCACTTTTTAATTAATTGAGGCTCTCGAGCAATCTAAAATCGGTCCCTCACGATAGAGGAGGGTACTTTAATTAAATTTTAACGCATGACATACCTGAATTCACTCTGCAAAGTGTTAGTGCTATCTGGAGTACTGGGTAAGTCGAAAAATTTTCTCTTGCACCAGAAATGGTCAGAGGGACTTCTGCGGCTTCCCCGGGTCTCCGGACGGTTTCTTTGGTTAGTTTTTGTCGCGAACCTTTCGTCCCCAAAGCGCCAAACCTGTAAATAAAGCAGAAGTATTTTTAAATTAAAACTAAAAATCTCATAAGTGACACATTGAGATTAAAGTTATATTTTGACTATTTTCTCACTTTTTAATTAATTGAGGCTCTCGAGCAATCTAAAATCGGTCCCTCACGATAGAGGAGGGTACTTTAATTAAATTTTAACGCATGACATACCTGAATTCACTCTGCAAAGTGTTAGTGCTATCTGGAGTACTGGGTAAGTCGAAGAATTTTCTCTTGCACCAGAAATGGTCAGAGGGACTTCTGCGGCTTCCCTGGGTCTCCGGACGGTTTCCTTGGTTAGTTTCCGTCGCGAACCTTTCGTCCCCAAAGCGCCAAACCTGTAAATAAAGCAGAAGTATTTTTAAATTAAAACTAAAAATCTCATAAGTGACACATTGAGGTTAAAGTTATATTTTGACTATTTTCTCACTTTTTAATTAATTGAGGCTCTCGAGGATTCTAAAATCGGTTCCTCACGATAAAGGAGGGTACTCTAATTAAATTCTAACGCATGACATACTTGAATTCACTCTGCAAAGTGTTAGTGCTATCTGTGGTACTGGGTAAGTCGAGGAATTTTCTCTTGCACCAGGAATGGTCAGAGAGACTTCTGCGGCTTCCCCGAGTCTCCGGACGGTTTCCTTGGTTAGTTTCCGTCGCGAACCTTTCGTCCCCAAAACGCCAAACCTGTAAATAAAGCAGAAGTATTTTTAAATTAAAACTTAAAATCTCATAAGTGACACTTTGAGGTTAAAGTTATATTTTGACTATTTTATCACTTTTTAATTAATTGAGGCTCTCGAGCAATTTAAAATCGGTCCCTCACGATAGAAGAGGGTACTCTAATTAAATTCTAACGCATGACATACCTGAATTCACTCTGCAAAGTGTCAGTGCTATCTGAAGTACTGGGTAAGTCGGGGATTTTTCTCTTGCACCAGGAATTGTCAGAGAGACTTCTGCGGCTTCCCCGGAACTCCGGATGGTTTCGTTGGTTAGCTGCCGTCACGTATCTTTTGCGTATAAAGTTTAAAGCCTGTAAAACAAATAGAAATATTTGTTTTTCTGACTTTAAACTTTAATCAATAACACATACCTGTCACTTTTAAAACTTTTATAAAAATTAGTTTCCGTTGATGCACAGTCTTGGCACTTTGTGGGAATAAAAAAGACGGTTTAAATTAGTTAAAAAATCCAACCGGACACTCGAGGAAACAGTTGATCTCCCACAAACGAATAAAATAAGCATAAAATATTTCGCCTAAAATATTCACCAATGGAATCACAGCATTAATACTGGCATTCATGAAACGATTTGATTAATAAAATATTGTAAAAATACTTAACAAATAGCATTAAATTGTTGTAAATTAACGTGCAAAATACGATTCAGTATAAAAATTTATAAATAACGCCAAAAACACGTTTAAAATGTCACTTGATTATTTTCAACCAATAGGAACACAGCATTAGTACTGACATTCATGAAACGACTCGATTAATAAAATATTGTAAAAATAATTAATAAATAGCATTAATTGTTGTAAACTAATTTGCAAAATACGATTTAGTATAAAAATTTATAAATTACGCCAAAAACACGTGCAAAATGTCACTTGATTATTTTCAACCAATAGGAACACAGCATTAGTACTGACATTCATGAAACGACTCGATTAATAAAATATTGTAAAAATAATTAATAAATAGCATTAATTGTTGTAAACTAACTTGCAAAATACGATTTAGTATAAAAATTTATAAATAACGCCAAAAACACGTGCAAAATGTCACTCAATAAATTTCAACCAATAGAAACACAGCATTAGTACTGACATTCATGAAACGACTCGATTAATAAAATATTGTAAAAATAATTAATAAATAGCATTAATTGTTGTAAACTAACTTGCAAAATACGATTTAGTATAAAAATTTATAAATAACGCCAAAAACACGTGCAAAATGTCACTTGATTATTTTCAACCAATAGGAACACAGCATTAGTACTGACATTCATGAAACGACTCGATTAATAAAATATTGTAAAAATAATTAATAAATAGCATTAATTGTTGTAAACTAACTTGCAAAATACGATTTAGTATAAAAATTTATAAATAACGCCAAAAACACGTGCAAAATGTCACTCAATAAATTTCAACCAATAGAAACACAGCATTAGTACTGACATTCATGAAACGACTCGATTAATAAAATATTGTAAAAATAATTAATAAATAGCATTAATTGTTGTAAACTAACTTGCAAAATACGATTTAGTATAAAAATTTATAAATAACGCCAAAAACACGTGCAAAATGTCACTTGATTATTTTCAACCAATAGGAACACAGCATTAGTACTGACATTCATGAAACGACTCGATTAATAAAATATTGTAAAAATAATTAATAAATAGCATTAATTGTTGTAAACTAACTTGCAAAATACGATTTAGTATAAAAATTTATAAATAACGCCAAAAACACGTGCAAAATGTCACTTGATTATTTTCAACCAATAGGATCACAGCATTAGTACTGACATTCATGAAACGACATAGGGAAAAAATGGTAGGTGTTGGGGGAAGTTTCCGCGGTCAGTCTACCGACGACTTTTGACCGAGCAACAAGGTGACGTTAACCTTGCTTGAAGTGACAGTTAGATTTTTGTGTCGGGATCCAAGGTTAATAGGAAGTGTCGTGGACTATCCTGCGAGTGTCTACCGCGGTAGGAATGTTTTATATCGCGGCCCGTTTTATACCGATGCTTCGTGCAGAAATCTAAAATTTAACGAAAAAAGTGGTCGCGCGTTTTGAATAACGGTAGAGATAAAAAGCGGGATAGTGAATACCCCCCGGTGGGGGTAACACAAGGGGGTAAAGAATATCCCGCGCGATAGTAGGGAAAACATTGAAGGGGTTGGGGGAAGTTTTCGCGGTCATTCTACCGACGACTTTTGACCGCGCAACAAGGTGACGTGGACCTCGCTTGAAGTGACAGTTAGATTCTTGTGTCGGGATTCAAGGTTAATAGGAAGTGTCGTAGACTATCCCGCGAGTGTCTACCGCAGTAGGAATATTTTATATCGCGGCGCGTTTTATACCGGTGCTTCGTGCAAGTTTTGTGTCGTTCGTTACACCGACCGAAGGATTAAAGTGACAGTTAGACCGCGTTTACGTCTCAGGGTCGTGTTTAAAGATTTAACGGGAGTGTCGTGAATATACCGCGAGTGATCTAGTGCGCGGAGAACGTTATTTTATCATAAAACAAGGATGCTTTTTCGTGATCGGAATATTGTTTCGCGCTTTCGGGATATAGTAATTCGCGTTTTAATTTATTTTTTAATTGATCGTCGTACAGCCGGAGTACGCGTTATCTCTTGCGGAGTGTCGATTTTCTGTCTGGTAAGACGTGCTAATAGTGTATAGTGACCGGCAATGATGACCTGACTCATTGTGTGACAGCGGCTAACGCGCGTGAGCTAGGGTGGAGTGCGTTAGGCTTACCGCGGATCGTGTACGTGAACCTTGAAGTACCGAGAGAAGCGAGAGAACGAGGAAGTTGGAGGAAGGCATCTTCATGTTCTGTTCTGTTCGCGACCGTGCGTGTGAGAGAGAACGCATGAGTGATCGCTAAGAAATCATTATAGGCGCCTCTAATGATTTCTTAGCGATCATTCGTGCGTTCTCTCTCACATGTATGGTCGCGAACAGAACAGAGCATGAAGATGCCTTCCTCCAACTTTTCTCTCGTTTTCTCGTTTTTTTCGGTACTTCAGGACTCACGTACGCGATCCGCGGTAAGGCCTGACGCACTCCACTAACGCGCGTTAGTCGCCGTTGCCGCATTGAGTCATGCTATTATTGCCAGTCACTACTATTACATGCAATTCGGGAAACGGCATCTTTTGCTTGAGAGATTCGCGTTACGCCGGATTGTGCGATGCGTATTTTAGTAGTTTTAAATTTTTATTTAAACAATTTTTTCTTGTTTTATAATAATTTAAGCTATGAGTCATAGTGTAATAAAGTGCGCGATGAATATGAGTCATAGTGTTATGAAGTGCGCGGTGAATATGAGTCATAGTGTAATAAAGTGCGCGGTGAATATTATGTGAGTGAGTGTGAGTGTACAGTGTCGCGTTTTCGTATATAGTACGGGGTACCGTGTTTAAGTTATTATAAAACAAGGTCGCTTTTCTCGTGATCGGAATATTGTTTCGCGCTTTCGGGTTATAATTCGCGTTTTCAATTTATTTTTTAATTGATCGTCGTACAGCCCGGAGTATTCGTCGGTCCCTCGCGGAGTGTCGTTTTCTGTTTCGTTAGCCGTGACTGATAGTGCGTGCGCTACTGCACGCAATTCGGGAAATTGGCATCTGCTGCTTGAGAGATTCGCGTTACGCCGGATTGTGCGATGCGTATTTTAGTAGTTTTAAATTCCTATTCGAACAATTTTTCCTTGTTTTATAATAATTTAAACTAGGTATGAGTGATAGTGTAATAAAGTGCGCGGTGAATATGAGTCATAGTGTTATGAAGTGCGCGGTGAATATTATGTGAGTGAGTGTAAATGTGAGTGTACAGTGTCGCGTTTTCGTTTATAATACGGGGTGCCGTGTTTAAGTTATTACAAAACAAGGTCGCTTTTCTCGTAATCGGAATATTGTTTCGCGCTTTCGGGATATAGTAATTCGCGTTTTTAATTTATTTTTTAATGGATCGTCGTACAGCCCGGAGTATTCGTCGGTCCCTCGCGGAGTGTCGTTTTCTGTTTCGTTAGACGTGACTGATAGTGCGTGCGCTACTGCACGCAATTCGGGAAATTGGCATCTGCTGCTTGAGAGATTCGCGTTACGCCGGATTGTGCGACGCGTATTTTAGTAGTTTTAAAGTCCTATTCGAACAATTTTTCCTTGTTTTGTAATAATTTAAACTAGGTATGAGTGATAGTGTAATAAAGTGCGCGATGAATATGAGTCATAGTGTTATGAAGTGCGCGGTGAATATGAGTCATAGTGTAATAAAGTGCGCGGTGAATATTATGTGAGTAAGTGAGTGTGAGTGTACAGTGTCGCGTTTTCGTTTATAATACGGGGTGCCGTGTTTTAATAATAATTTAAACTATGAGTGATAATGTAAACTAACGAGTGATAATTTAAATTATGAGTGATAGCGTTAGTGGTTAATGACAGTATTTCGCGAGAGTTTCCAGTGCGCGAAAAGATGACTCGACGACGACGACGACCTCCCATCTGAGAGGAGGAGCAGGCCCGGGGGGCATCCTGCTACGGCGGAGCAACTTTTAGGTAAGCATTAATTTTTTAAATAAAATCTTTATTAAAAGAAAACCTTTACATTTTTATATTAATCTTATTGACTAACTGGCATGTCTACATAATTCTTTTCCTTTTTATGTTACAGTCACCGGCACAACTCACCAACTCCGCCGAAATTTATGCAGATTGGCAAGTCGCATGCTTTTTTTACAATTTCTTTATTTAATAAATTAAATACCTTTAATTAAAATACAGGCGCGCGCCTGTATACATATATTACATGTATTTTTTGTACTAATATTATATTGCTTTGAAATAAAAGATGTGTAGAATGCATCAAAAATTTTTAACCACACCGGTTGTACTCACAGAAAATATTAAAAGTATATACAACCGACAGTCCGCAGTCTGTTAAAGTGGGACGGGAAATTTTTGATGCATTGTACATTAAAAATTTACAATACATTATACCTTGAAAATGTCGGACCATACACAATTCGGTGACTCGAATTACGTACTACTTAAAATTATTTTAAACTCCGCGATGTTACCGAGAAGCGGATCTGCGAAATCTGCCGGCGACGCCACGAAAAACACTACTGGGTAAGTCGAGGATTTTCTCTTGCACCAGGAATGGTCAGAGAGACTTCTGCGGCTTCCCGGGTCTCCGGACGGTTTCCTTGGTTAGTTTCCGTCGCGAACCTTTCGTCCCCAAAGCGCCAAACCTGTAAATAAAACAGAAGTATTTTTAAATTAAAACTAAAAATCTCATAAGTGACACATTGAGGTTAAAGTTATATTTTGACTATTTTCTCACTTTTTAATTAATTGAGGCTCTCGAGCAATCTAAAATCGGTCCCTCACGATAGAGGAGGGTACTCTAATTAAATTCTAACGCATGACATACCTGAATTCACTCTGCAAAGTGTTAGTGCTATCTGGAGTACTGGGTAAGTCGAGGATTTTCTCTTGCACCAGGAATGGTCAGAGAGACTTCTGCGGCTTCCCGGGTCTCCGGACGGTTTCCTTGGTTAGTTTCCGTCGCGAACCTTTCGTCCCCAAAGCGCCAAACCTGTAAATAAAGCAGAAGTATTTTTAAATTAAAACTAAAAATCTCATAAGTGACACATTGAGGTTAAAGTTATATTTTGACTATTTTCTCACTTTTTAATTAATTGAGGCTCTCGAGCAATCTAAAATCGGTCCCTCACGATAGAGGAGGGTACTCTAATTAAATTCTAACGCATGACATACCTGAATTCACTCTGCAAAGTGTTAGTGCTATCTGGAGTACTGGGTAAGTCGAGGAATTTTCTCTTGCACCAGGAATGGTCAGAGAGACTTCTGCGGCTTCCCGGGTCTCCGGACGGTTTCCTTGGTTAGTTTCCGTCGCGAACCTTTCGTCCCCAAAGCGCCAAACCTGTAAATAAAGCAGAAGTATTTTTAAATTAAAACTAAAAATCTCATAAGTGACACTTTGAGGTTAAAGTTATATTTTGACTAATTTCTCACTTTTTAATTAACTGAGGCTCTCGAGCAATCTAAAATCGGTCCCTCACGATAGAGGAGGGTACTCTAATTAAATTCTAACGCATGACATACCTGAATTCACTCTGCAAAGTGTTAGTGCTATCTGGAGTACTGGGTAAGTCGAGGAATTTTCTCTTGCACCAGGAATGGTCAGAGGACTTCTGCGGCTTCCCGGGTCTCCGGACGGTTTCCTTGGTTAGTTTCCGTCGCGAACCTTTCGTCCCCAAAGCGCCAAACCTGTAAATAAAGCAGAAGTATTTTTAAATTAAAACTAAAAATCTCATAAGTGACACATTGAGGTTAAAGTTATATTTTGACTATTTTCTCACTTTTTAATTAATTGAGGCTCTCGAGCAATCTAAAATCGGTCCCTCACGATAGAGGAGGGTACTCTAATTAAATTCTAACGCATGACATACCTGAATTCACTCTGCAAAGTGTTAGTGCTATCTGGAGTACTGGGTAAGTCGAGGATTTTTTCTTGCACCAGGAATGGTCAGAGAACTTCTGCGGCTTCCCGGGTCTCCGGACGGTTTCCTTGGTTAGTTTCCGTCGCGAACCTTTCGTCCCCAAAGCGCCAAACCTGTAAATAAAGCAGAAGTATTTTTAAATTAAAACTAAAAATCTCATAAGTGACACATTGAGGTTAAAGTTATATTTTGACTATTTTCTCACTTTTTAATTAACTGAGGCTTTCGAGCAATCTAAAATCGGTCCCTCACGATAGAGGAGGGTACTCTAATTAAATTCTAACGCATGACATACCTGAATTCACTCTGCAAAGTGTTAGTGCTATCTGGAGTACTGGGTAAGTCGAGGAATTTTCTCTTGCACCAGGAATGGTCAGAGAGACTTCTGCGGCTTCCCGGGTCTCCGGACGGTTTCCTTGGTTAGTTTCCGTCGCGAACCTTTCGTCCCCAAAGCGCCAAACCTGTAAATAAAGCAGAAGTATTTTTAAATTAAAACTAAAAATCTCATAAGTGACACATTGAGGTTAAAGTTATATTTTGACTATTTTCTCACTTTTTAATTAATTGAGGCTTTCGAGCAATCTAAAATCGGTCCCTCACGATAGAGGAGGGTACTCTAATTAAATTCTAACGCATGACATACCTGAATTCACTCTGCAAAGTGTTAGTGCTATCTGGAGTACTGGGTAAGTCGAGGATTTTTCTTGCACCAGGAATGGTCAGAGGAACTTCTGCGGCTTCCCGGGTCTCCGGACGGTTTCCTTGGTTAGTTTCCGTCGCGAACCTTTCGTCCCCAAAGCGCCAAACCTGTAAATAAAGCAGAAGTATTTTTAAATTAAAACTAAAAATCTCATAAGTGACACTTTGAGGTTAAAGTTATATTTTGACAATTTTCTCACTTTTTAATTAACTGAGGCTCTCGAGCAATCTAAAATCGGTCCCTCACGATAGAGGAGGGTACTCTAATTAAATTCTAACGCATGACATACCTGAATTCACTCTGCAAAGTGTTAGTGCTATCTGGAGTACTGGGTAAGTCGAGGATTTTTCTCTTGCACCAGGAATGGTCAAAGGGACTTCTGCGGCTTTCCCGGGTCTCCGGATGGTCTCGTTGGTTAGCTGCCGTCACGTACCTTTTGCCTATAAAGTTTAAAGCCTAAAAAACAAATAGAAATATTTGTTTTTCAGGCTTCAATCTTTAATTTATATCACATACCTGTCACTATTAAAACTTTTATAAAAATTAATTCTCGTTAATGCACAGTCTTGGCACATTGTGGGAACCAAAAAGACGGTTCAAATTTGTTAGAAAATTTAACGGCACACTCGAAAAAGCAGTAGATCTTCTACAAACGAATAAAATAAGCATAAAATATTTCGCGAAAAGTATTCACCAATGGAAACACAGCATTAATAAAAAACTTAAATAATAATATAATGTAAAAATACTTATTAAATTGCATTAAATTGTTGTAATTTAACGTGCAAAATAAATTATGAATTAAAACAATTAAATAACGCAAAAAGCAAACTTTAAATGTCAATCGATTAATTTCAACCAATAGGAACACAGCATTAATACTGACATTCATGAATCGATTCAAACAATAAACTAATGTAAAATTACTTAATAAATATCATTAAATTGTTGTAAATTAACGTGCAAAATAAGATTCAGTTTAAAAACTTATAAATAACGCAAAATAGAAGTGTAAAATGTCATTCGATTAATTTGAACCAATAGGAACACAGTATTAGTACTGACATTTATGAAACGACTCGATTAATAAAATAATGTAAAAATAATTAATAAATAGCATTAAATTGTTGTAAACTAACTAGCAAAATACGATTTAGTATAAAAACTTATAAATAACGCCAAAAACACGTGCAAAATGTCACTCGATTATTTTCAACCAATAGGAACACAGCATTAGTACTGACATTCATGAAACGATTCGATTAATAAAATATTGTAAAAATAACTAATAAATAGCATTAAATTGTTGTAAACTAACTTGCAAAATACGATTTAGTATAAAAACTTATAAATAACGCCAAAAACACGTGCAAAATGTCACTCGATTATTTTTAACCAATAGGAACACAGCATTAGTACTGACATTCATGAAACGATTCGATTAGTAAAATATTGTAAAAATAATTAATAAATATCATTAAATTGTTGTAAACTAACTTGCAAAATACGATTTAGTATAAAAACTTATAAATAACGCCAAAAACACGTGCAAAATGTCACTCGATTATTTTCAACCAATAGGAACACAGCATTAGTACTGACATTCATGAAACGATTCGATTAATAGAATATTGTAAAAATAATTAATAAATAACATTAAATTGTTGTAAACTAACATGCAAAATACGATTTAGTATAAAAACTTATAAATAATGCCAAAAACACGTGCGTGAAATATCTCGCGAACCAGAAGGGCTAGGCTATTGCGCTTTTTTTTGTTCGACGCGGGCTTTCAAGCCCTTCAAAACGAGCTTTCGATCAGGCCCCTACGACGCCTGTGGACCGAGATATTAACGATCAAAGTTTTTCGGAAAATGTGAAATATCTCGCGAACCAGAAGGGCTAGGCTATTGCGCTTTTTTTTGTTCGACGCGGGCTTTCAAGCCCTTCAAAACGAGCTTTCGATCAGACCCCTACGACGTTTGTGGACCGAGATATTAACGATCAAAGTTTTTCGGAAAAGGTAAAATATCTCGCGAACCAGAAGGGCTAGGCTATTGCGCTTTTTTTTGTTCGACGCGGGCTTTCAAGCCCTTCAAAACGAGCTTTCGATCAGACCCCTACGACGCCTGTGGACCGAGATATTAACGATCAAAGTTTTTCGAAAATGTGAAATATCTCGCGAACCAGAAGGGCTAGGCTATTGCGCTTTTTTGTTCGACGCGGGCTTTCAAGCCCTTCAAAACGAGCTTTCGATCAGACCCCTACGACGCCTGTGGACCGAGATATTAACGATCAAAGTTTTTCGGAAAATGTGAAATATCTCGCGAACCAGAAAGGCTAGGCTATTGCGCTTTTTTTTGTTCGACGCGGGCTTTCAAGCCCTTCAAAACGAGCTTTTGATCAGACCCCTACGACGCCTGTGGACCGAGATATTAACGATCAAAGTTTTTCGGAAAATGTGAAATATCTCGCGAACCAGAAGGGCTAGGCTATTGCGCTTTTTTTTGTTCGACGCGGGCTTTCAAGCCCTTCAAAACGAGCTTTCGATCAGACCCCTACGACGCCTGTGGACCGAGATATTAACGATCAAAGTTTTTCGGAAAATGTGAAATATCTCGCGAACCAGAAGAGCTAGGCTATTGCGCTTTTTTTTGTTCGACGCGGGCTTTCAAGCCCTTCAAAACGAGCTTTCGATCAGACCCCTACGACGCCTGTGGACCGAGATATTAACGATCAAAGTTTTTCGGAAAATGTGAAATATCTCGCGAACCAGAAGGGCTAGGCTATTGCGCTTTTTTTGTTTGACGCGGGCTTTCAAGCCCTTCAAAACGAGCTTTCGATCAGACCCCTACGACGCCTGTGGACCGAGATATTAACGATCAAAGTTTTTCGGAAAATGTGAAATATCTCGCGAACCAGAAGAGCTAGGCTATTGCGCTTTTTTTTGTTCGACGCGGGCTTTCAAGCCCTTCAAAACGAGCTTTCGATCAGACCCCTACGACGCCTGTGGACCGAGATATTAACGATCAAAATTTTTCGGAAAATGTAAAATATCTCGCGAACCAGAAAGGCTAGGCTATTGCGCTTTTTTTTGTTCGACGCGGGCTTTCAAGCCCTTCAAAACGAGCTTTCGATCAGAACCCTACGACGCCTGTGGACCGAGATATTAACGATCAAAGTTTTTCGGAAAATGTGAAATATCTCGCGAACCAGAAGGGCTAGGCTATTGCGCTTTTTTTTGTTCGACGCGGGCTTTCAAGCCCTTCAAAACGAGCTTTTGATCAGACCCCTACGACGCCTGTGGACCGAGATATTAACGATCAAAGTTTTTCGGAAAATGTGAAATATCTCGCGAACCAGAAGGGCTAGGCTATTGCGCTTCTTTTTGTTCGACGCGGGCTTTCAAGCCCTTCAAAACGAGCTTTCGATCAGACCCCTACGACGCCTGTGGACCGAGATATTAACGATCAAAGTTTTTCGGAAAATGTGAAATATCTCGCGAACCAGAAGGGCTAGGCTATTGCGCTTTGTTCGACGCGGGCTTTCAAGCCCTTCAAAACGAGCTTTCGATCAGACCCCTACGACGCCTGTGGACCGAGATATTAACGATCAAAGTTTTTCAGAAAATGTAAAATATTTTGATCCACAGGCTTCGTAGGGGTTTCATCAAGAGCTCGTTTTAAAGAGTTTGAAAACCCGCGTCGAACAAAAAAAAAGATAGAACAGAATTTTATTAACAAAAAATGTTTTTACTGATTCCCCTTATCTTTCTACTTGCCCAGATTTTTTTTTTTTTTTTTTGTTTTTTCCCTCGTGCGCGGAAGAAAAGAGAGATAGAACAAAAATTTATTAACAAAAAATGTTTCTACTGATTCCCCCCATCTTTCTACCTGCGCAGATTTTTTTTTGGTTTTTGCCCTCGTGCGCGCAGGGGGGGAGAGATAGAACAAAATTTTATTAACAAAAAATGTTTCTACTGATTTTCCCCATCTTTCTACCTGCGCAGATTTTTTTTTTTTTTTTGGTTTTTGCCCTCGTGCGCGCAGGGGAGAGATAGAACAAAATTTTATTAACAAAAAATGTTTCTACTGATTCCCCATCTTTCTACCTGCGCAGATTTTTTTTTTTGGTTTTTGCCCTCGTGCGCGCAAAGGGGGAGAGATAGAACAAAATTTTATTAACAAAAAATGTTTCTATTGATTCCCCCCATCTTTCTACCTGCGCAGATTTTTTTTTTTTTTTGGTTTTTGCCCTCGTGCGCGCAGGGGGAGAGATAGAACAAAATTTTATTAACAAAAAATGTTTCTACTGATTCCCCCATCTTTCTACCTGCGCAGATTTTTTTTTTTTTTTGGTTTTTGCCCTGCGCGGGGGAAAGATAGAACAAAATTTTATTAACAAAAATGTTTCTATTGATTCCCCCATCTTTCTACCTGCGCAGATTTTTTTTTGGTTTTTGCCCTCGTGCGCGCAGGGGGAGAGATAGAACAAAATTTTATTAACAAAAATGTTTCTACTGATTCCCCCATCTTTCTACCTGCGCAGATTTTTTTTTTTTTTGGTTTTTGCCCTCGTGCGCAGGGGGAGAGATAGAACAAAATTTTATTAACAAAAAATGTTTCTACTGATTCCCCCATCTTTCTACCTGCGCAGATTTTTTTTTTTTTTGGTTTTTGCCCTCGTGCGCGCAGGAGGGAGAGATAGAACAAAATTTTATTAACAAAAAATGTTTCTACTGATTCCATCTTTCTTGCGCAGATTTTTTTTTTTGTTTTTGTTCTCGTGCGCGCAGGGGGAAAGATAGAACAAAATTTTATTAACAAAAAGTGTTTCTACTGATTTCCCCATCTTTCTACCTGCGCAGATTTTTTTTTTTTAAATCTGTTTTACCGACCAATTTTAACAAAATCTGTTTTACCGACCGAATATGTCGGTAAACAGATTTAAAAAAATTTTTTTTTTTTTTTTTTTTTGGCGGACCAAAATTTATCGCGCCAAAAGCTAAAAATTTCCTTTTGTTTTTGTCGCGCCAGCCAAAGGCCGGCTCGAAAATTTTACCGACTGCGGTACAGATTTCTGTTTTTCCGAGTATCGGTCGGTAAAACAGATTTTTCAAATTTATATCGGTCGGTAAAACAGATTTGAAAAAATTTTTTTTTTTTTTTTTGGCGGACCAAAATTTATCGCGCCAAAAAGCTAAAAATTTCCGTTTTTGTCGCCGGCCGAAGGCCGGCTCGAAAATTTTTTACCGACCGTCGGTAATGCAGATTTCTGTTTTTTCGTCATAGTATCGGTCGGTAAAACAGATTTTTCAAATTTATATCGGTCGGTAAAACAGATTTAAAAAAAAAAAATTTTTTTTTTTTTTTTTTTCATGAATTAAAATTTTAGCGCTAAAAAGGCTAAATTTCATCGGAATGCGCCGGCCGAAGGCCGGCTCGAACGTTTTTTACCGACTGTCGGTAATGCAGATTTCTGTTTTTCCGACATAGTATCAATCGGTAAAACAGATTTTTCAAATTTATATCGGTCGGTAAAACAGATTTGAAAAAAGACAAAAATTTTTTTGGCGGACCAAATTTATCGCGCAAAAAAGCTAAATTTTTACGAAGATTTGGGCCGAAAAGGCGAAAATTTTACCGATCGTCGGTAATGAGATTCTGTTTTACCGATTATAGCTGGTCGGCAAACAAATTTTCAATTTTTATGGGTTTGGTAAACAAAATTTAAAAAAAAAATTTTTTTTTTTTTTTAATCTGTTTTACCGACGGATATAAATTTGAAAAATCTGTTTTACCGACTGATACTATGTCGGTAAAACAGAAATCTGCATTACCGACAGTCGGTAAAATTTTCGCGTGCCTCGGCCGGCGGCAAAAACGAAATTTTTAGTCTTTTGGCGCAAAAATTTGGTCCGCCAAAAAATTTTTTTTTT
>NC_091866.1:0-12500 GCF_019399895.1 Cardiocondyla obscurior | reverse complement strand
GGCCAGGCCAGGCCAGGCCAGGCCAGGCCAGGCCAGGCCAGGCCAGGCCAGGCCAGGCCAGGCCAGGCCAGGCCAGGCCAGGCCAGGCCAGGCCAGGCCAGGCCAGGCCAGGCCAGGCCAGCCAGGCCAGGCCAGGCCAGGCCAGGCCAGGCCAGGCCAGGCCAGGCCAGGCCAGGCCAGGCCAGGCCAGGCCAGGCCAGGCCAGGCCAGGCCAGGCCAGGCCAGGCCAGGCCAGGCCAGGCCAGGCCAGGCCAGGCCAGGCCAGGGCCAGGCCAGGCCAGGCCAGGCCAGGCCAGGCCAGGCCAGGCCAGGCCAGGCTCAGGCCAGGCCAGGCCAGGCCAGGCCAGGCCAGGCCAGGCCAGGCCAGGCCAGGCCAGGCCAGGCCAGGCCAGGCCAGGCCAGGCCAGGCCAGGCCAGGCCAGGCCAGGCCAGGCCAGGCCAGGCCAGGCCAGGCCAGGCCAGGCCAGGCCAGGCCAGGCCAGGCCAGGCCAGGCCAGGCCAGGCCAGGCCAGGCCAGGCCAGGCCAGGCCAGGCCAGGCCAGGCCAGGCCAGGCCAGGCCAGGGCCAGGCCAGGCCAGGCCAGGCCAGGCCAGGCCAGGCCAGGCCAGGCCAGGCCAGGCCAGGCCAGGCCAGGCCAGGCCAGGCCAGGCCAGGCCAGGCCAGGCCAGGCCAGGCCAGGCCAGGCCAGGCCAGGCCAGGCCAGGCCAGGCCAGGCCAGGCCAGGCCAGGCCAGGCCAGGCCAGGCCAGGCCAGGCCAGGCCAGGCCAGGCCAGGCCAGGCCAGGCCAGGCCAGGCCAGGCCAGGCCAGGCCAGGCCAGGCCAGGCCAGGCCAGGCCAGGCCAGGCCAGGCCAGGCCAGGCCAGGCCAGGCCAGGCCAGGCCAGGCCAGGCCAGGCTCAGGCCAGGCCAGGCCAGGCCAGGCCAGGCCAGGCCAGGCCAGGCCAGGCCAGGCCAGGCCAGGCCAGGCCAGGCCAGGCCAGGCCAGGCCAGGCCAGGCCAGGCCAGGCCAGGCCAGGCCAGGCCAGGCCAGGCCAGGCCAGGCCAGGCCAGGCCAGGGCCAGGCCAGGCCAGGCCAGGCCAGGCCAGGCCAGGCCAGGCCAGGCCAGGCCAGGCCAGGCCAGGCCAGGCCAGGCCAGGCCAGGCCAGGCCAGGCCAGGCCAGGCCAGGCCAGGCCAGGCCAGGCCAGGCCAGGCCAGGCCAGGCCAGGCCAGGCCAGGCCAGGCCAGGCCAGGCCAGGCCAGGCCCAGGCCAGGCCAGGCCAGGCCAGGCCAGGCCAGGCCAGGCCAGGCCAGGCCAGGCCAGGCCAGGCCAGGCCAGGCCAGGCCAGGCCAGGCCAGGCCAGGCCAGGCCAGGCCAGGCCAGGCCAGGCCAGGCCAGGCCAGGCCAGGCCAGGCCAGGCCAGGCCAGGCCAGGCCAGGCCAGGCCAGGCTCAGGCCAGGCCAGGCTCAGGCAGGCCAGGCCAGGCCAGGCCAGGCCAGGCCAGGCCAGGCCAGGCCAGGCCAGGCCAGGGCCAGGCCAGGCCAGGCCAGGCCAGGCCAGGCCAGGCCAGGCCAGGCCAGGCCAGGCCAGGCCAGGCCAGGCCAGGCCAGGCCAGGCCAGGCCAGGCCAGGCCAGGCCAGGCCAGGCCAGGCCAGGCCAGGCCAGGCCAGGCCAGGCCAGGCCACCAGGCCAGGCCAGGCCAGGCAGGCCAGGCCAGGCCAGGCCAGGCCAGGCCAGGCCAGGCCAGGCCAGGCCAGGCCAGGCCAGGCCAGGCCAGGCCAGGCCAGGCCAGGCCAGGCCAGGCCAGGCCAGGCCAGGCCAGGCCAGGCCAGGCTCAGGCCAGGCCAGGCCAGGCTCAGGCCAGGCCAGGCCAGGCCAGGCCAGGCCAGGCCAGGCCAGGCCAGGCCAGGCCAGGCCAGGCCAGGCCAGGCCAGGCCAGGCCAGGCCAGGCCAGGCCAGGCCAGGCCAGGCCAGGCCAGGCCAGGCGGCCAGGCCAGGCCAGGCCAGGCCAGGCCAGGCCAGGCCAGGCCAGGCCAGGCCAGGCCAGGCCAGGCCAGGCCAGGCCAGGCCAGGCCAGGCCAGGCCAGGCCAGGCCAGGCCAGGCCAGGCCAGGCCAGGCCAGGCCAGGCCAGGCCAGGCCAGGCCAGGCCAGGCCAGGCCAGGCCAGGCCAGGCCAGGCCAGGCCAGGCCAGGCCAGGCCAGGCCAGGCCAGGCCAGGCCAGGCCAGGCCAGGCCAGGCCAGGCCAGGCCAGGCCAGGCCAGGCCAGGCCAGGCCAGGCCAGGCCAGGCCAGGCCAGGCCAGGCCAGGCCAGGCCAGGCCAGGCCAGGCCAGGCCAGGCCAGGCCAGGCCAGGCCAGGCCAGGCCAGGCCAGGCCAGGCCAGGCCAGGCCAGGCCAGGCCAGGCCAGGCCAGGCCAGGCCAGGCCAGGCCAGGCCAGGCCAGGCCAGGCCAGGCCAGGCCAGGCCAGGCCAGGCCAGGCCAGGCTCAGGCCAGGCCAGGCCAGGCCAGGCCAGGCCAGGCCAGGCCAGGCCAGGCCAGGCCAGGCCAGGCCAGGCCAGGCCAGGCCAGGCCAGGCCAGGCCAGGCCAGGCCAGGCCAGGCCAGGCCAGGCCAGGCCAGGCCAGGCCAGGCCAGGCCAGGCCAGGCCAGGCCAGGCCAGGCCAGGCCAGGCCAGGCCAGGCCAGGCCAGGCCAGGCCAGGCCAGGCCAGGCCAGGCCAGGCCAGGCCTCAGGCCAGGCCAGGCCAGGCCAGGCCAGGCCAGGCCAGGCCAGGCCAGGCCAGGCCAGGCCAGGCCAGGCCAGGCCAGGCCAGGCCAGGCCAGGCCAGGCCAGGCCAGGCCAGGCCAGGCCAGGCCAGGCCAGGCCAGGCCAGGCCAGGCCAGGCCAGGCCAGGCCAGGCCAGGCCAGGCCAGGCCAGGCCAGGCCAGGCCAGGCCAGGCCAGGCCAGGCCAGGCCAGGCCAGGCCAGGCCAGGCCAGGCCAGGCCAGGCCAGGCCAGGCCAGGCCAGGCCAGGCCAGGCCAGGCCAGGCCAGGCCAGGCCAGGCCAGGCCAGGCCAGGCCAGGCCAGGCCAGGCCAGGCCAGGCCAGGCCAGGCCAGGCCAGGCCAGGCCAGGCCAGGCCAGGCCAGGCCAGGCCAGGCCAGGCCAGGCCAGGCCAGGCCAGGCCAGGCCAGGGGCCAGGCCAGGCCAGGCCAGGCCAGGCCAGGCCAGGCCAGGCCAGGCTCAGGCCAGGCCAGGCTCAGGCCAGGCCAGGCCAGGCCAGGCCAGGCCAGGCCAGGCCAGGCCAGGCCAGGCCAGGCCAGGCCAGGCCAGGCCAGGCCAGGCCAGGCCAGGCCAGGCCAGGCCAGGCCAGGCCAGGCCAGGCCAGGCCAGGCCAGGCCAGGCCAGGCCAGGCCAGGCCAGGCCAGGCCAGGCCAGGCCAGGCCAGGCCAGGCCAGGCCAGGCCAGGCCAGGCCAGGCCAGGCCAGGCCAGGCCAGGCCAGGCCAGGCCAGGCCAGGCCAGGCCAGGCCAGGCCAGGCCAGGCCAGGCCAGGCCAGGCCAGGCCAGGCCAGGCCAGGCCAGGCCAGGCCAGGCCAGGCCAGGCCAGGCCAGGCCAGGCCAGGCCAGGCCAGGCCAGGCCAGGCCAGGCCAGGCCAGGCCAGGCCAGGCCAGGCCAGGCCAGGCCAGGCCAGGCCAGGCCAGGCCAGGCCAGGCCAGGCCAGGCCAGGCCAGGCCAGGCCAGGCCAGGCCAGGCCAGGCCAGGCCAGGCCAGGCCAGGCCAGGCCAGGCCAGGCCAGGCCAGGCCAGGCCAGGCCAGGCCAGGCCAGGCCAGGCCAGGCCAGGCCAGGCCAGGCCAGGCCAGGCCAGGCCAGGCCAGGCCAGGCCAGGCCAGGCCAGGCCAGGCCAGGCCAGGCCAGGCCAGGCCAGGCCAGGCCAGGCCAGGCCAGGCCAGGCCAGGCCAGGCCAGGCCAGGCCAGGCCAGGCCAGGCCAGGCCAGGCCAGGCCAGGCCAGGCCAGGCCAGGCCAGGCCAGGCCAGGCCAGGCCAGGCCAGGCCAGGCCAGGCCAGGCCAGGCCAGGCCAGGCCAGGCCAGGCCAGGCCAGGCCAGGCCAGGCCAGGCCAGGCCAGGCCAGGCCAGGCCAGGCCAGGCCAGGCCAGGCCAGGCCAGGCCAGGCCAGGCCAGGCCAGGCCAGGCCAGGCCAGGCCAGGCCAGGCCAGGCCAGGCCAGGCCAGGCCAGGCCAGGCCAGGCCAGGCCAGGCCAGGCCAGGCCAGGCCAGGCCAGGCCAGGCCAGGCCAGGCCAGGCCAGGCCAGGCCAGGCCAGGCCAGGCCAGGCCAGGCCAGGCCAGGCCAGGCCAGGCCAGGCCAGGCCAGGCCAGGCCAGGCCAGGCCAGGCCAGGCCAGGCCAGGCCAGGCCAGGCCAGGCCAGGCCAGGCCAGGCCAGGCCAGGCCAGGCCAGGCCAGGCCAGGCCAGGCCAGGCCAGGCCAGGCCAGGCCAGGCCAGGCCAGGCCAGGCCAGGCCAGGCCAGGCCAGGCCAGGCCAGGCCAGGCCAGGCCAGGCCAGGCCAGGCCAGGCCAGGCCAGGCCAGGCCAGGCCAGGCCAGGCCAGGCCAGGCCAGGCCAGGCCAGGCCAGGCCAGGCCAGGCCAGGCCAGGCCAGGCCAGGCCAGGCCAGGCCAGGCCAGGCCAGGCCAGGCCAGGCCAGGCCAGGCCAGGCCAGGCCAGGCCAGGCCAGGCTCAGGCCAGGCCACAGGCCAGGCCAGGCCAGGCCAGGCCAGGCCAGGCCAGGCCAGGCCAGGCCAGGCCAGGCCAGGCCAGGCCAGGCCAGGCCAGGCCAGGCCAGGCCAGGCCAGGCCTCAGGCCAGGCCAGGCCAGGCCAGGCCAGGCCAGGCCAGGCCAGGGCCAGGCCAGGCCAGGCCAGGCCAGGCCAGGCCAGGCCAGGCCAGGCCAGGCCAGGCCAGGCCAGGCCAGGCCAGGCCAGGCCAGGCCAGGCCAGGCCAGGCCAGGCCAGGCCAGGCCAGGCCAGGCCAGGCCAGGCCAGGCCAGGCCAGGCCAGGCCAGGCCAGGCCAGGCCAGGCCAGGCCAGGCCAGGCCAGGCCAGGCCAGGCCAGGCCAGGCCAGGCCAGGCCAGGCCAGGCCAGGCCAGGCCAGGCCAGGCCAGGCCAGGCCAGGCCAGGCTCAGGGGCCAGGCCAGGCCAGGCCAGGCCAGGCCAGGCCTCAGGCCAGGGGCCAGGCCAGGCCAGGCCAGGCCAGGCCAGGCCAGGCCAGGCCAGGCCAGGCCAGGCCAGGCCAGGGGCCAGGCCAGGCCAGGCCAGGCCAGGCCAGGCCAGGCCAGGCCAGGCCAGGCCAGGCCAGGCCAGGCCAGGCCAGGCCAGGCCAGGCCAGGCCAGGCCAGGCCAGGCCAGGCCAGGCCAGGCCAGGCCAGGCCAGGCCAGGCCAGGCCAGGCCAGGCCAGGCCAGGCCAGGCCAGGCCAGGCCAGGCCAGGCCAGGGGCCAGGCCAGGCCAGGCCAGGCCAGGCCAGGCCAGGCCAGGCCAGGCCAGGCCAGGCCAGGCCAGGCCAGGCCAGGCCAGGCCAGGCCAGGCCAGGCCAGGCCAGGCCAGGCCAGGCCAGGCCAGGCCAGGCCAGGCCAGGCCAGGCCAGGCCAGGCCAGGCCAGGCCAGGCCAGGCCAGGCCAGGCCAGGCCAGGCCAGGCCAGGCCAGGCCAGGCCAGGCCAGGCCAGGCCAGGCCAGGCCAGGCCAGGCCAGGCCAGGCCAGGCCAGGCCAGGCCAGGCCAGGCCAGGCCAGGCCAGGCCAGGCCAGGCCAGGCCAGGCCAGGCCAGGCCAGGCCAGGCCAGGCCAGGCCAGGCCAGGCCAGGCCAGGCCAGGCCAGGCCAGGCCAGGCCAGGCCAGGCCAGGCCAGGCCAGGCCAGGCCAGGCCAGGCCAGGCCAGGCCAGGCCAGGCCAGGCCAGGCCAGGCCAGGCCAGGCCAGGCCAGGCCAGGCCAGGCCAGGCCAGGCCAGGCCAGGCCAGGCCAGGCCAGGCCAGGCCAGGCCAGGCCAGGCCAGGCCAGGCCAGGCCAGCCAGGCCAGGCCAGGCCAGGCCAGGCCAGGCCAGGCCAGGCCAGGCCAGGCCAGGCCAGGCCAGGCCAGGCCAGGCCAGGCCAGGCCAGGCCAGGCCAGGCCAGGCCCAGGCCAGGCCAGGCCAGGCCAGGCCAGGCCAGGCCAGGCCAGGCCAGGCCAGGCCAGGCCAGGCCAGGCCAGGCCAGGCCAGGCCAGGCCAGGCCCAGGGGCCAGGCCAGGCCAGGCCAGGCCAGGCCAGGCCAGGCCAGGGGCCAGGCCAGGCCGCCAGGCCAGGCCAGGCCAGGCCAGGCCAGGCCAGGCCAGGCCAGGCCAGGCCAGGCCAGGCCAGGCCAGGCCAGGCCAGGCCAGGCCAGGCCAGGCCAGGCCAGGCCAGGCCAGGCCAGGCCAGGCCAGGCCAGGCCAGGCCAGGCCAGGCCAGGCCAGGCCAGGCCAGGCCAGGCCAGGCCAGGCCAGGCCAGGCCAGGCCAGGCCAGGCCAGGCCAGGCCAGGCCAGGCCAGGCCAGGCCAGGCCAGGCCAGGCCAGGCCAGGCCAGGCCAGGCCAGGCCAGGCCAGGCCAGGCCAGGCCAGGCCAGGCCAGGCCAGGCCAGGCCAGGCCAGGCCAGGCCAGGCCAGGCCAGGCCAGGCCAGGCCAGGCCAGGCCAGGCCAGGCCAGGCCAGGCCAGGCCAGGCCAGGCCAGGCCAGGCCAGGCCAGGGGCCAGGCCAGGCCAGGCCAGGCCAGGCCAGGCCAGGCCAGGCCAGGCCAGGCCAGGCCAGGCCAGGCCAGGCCAGGCAGGCCAGGCCAGGCCAGGCCAGGCCAGGCCAGGCCAGGCCAGGCCAGGCCAGGCCAGGCCAGGCCAGGCCAGGCCAGGCCAGGCCAGGCCAGGCTCAGGCCAGGCCAGGCCAGGCCAGGCCAGGCCAGGCCAGGCCAGGCCAGGCCAGGCCAGGCCAGGCCAGGCCAGGCCAGGCCAGGCCAGGCCAGGCCAGGCCAGGCCAGGCCAGGCCAGGCCAGGCCAGGCCAGGCCAGGCCAGGCCAGGCCAGGCCAGGCCAGGCCAGGCCAGGCCAGGCCAGGCCAGGCCAGGCCAGGCCAGGCCAGGCCAGGCCAGGCCAGGCCAGGCCAGGCCAGGCCAGGCCAGGCCAGGCCAGGCCAGGCCAGGCCAGGCCAGGCCAGGCCAGGCCAGGCCAGGCCAGGCCAGGCCAGGCCAGGCCAGGCCAGGCCAGGCCAGGCCAGGCCAGGCCAGGCCAGGCCAGGCCAGGCCAGGCCAGGCCAGGCCAGGCCAGGCCAGGCCAGGCCAGGCCAGGCCAGGCCAGGCCAGGCCAGGCCAGGCCAGGCCAGGCCAGGCCAGGCCAGGCCAGGCAGGCCAGGCCAGGCCAGGCCAGGCCAGGCCAGGCCAGGCCAGGCCAGGCCAGGCCAGGCCAGGCCAGGCCAGGCCAGGCCAGGCCAGGCCAGGCCAGGCCAGGCCAGGCCAGGCCAGGCCAGGCCAGGCCAGGCCAGGCCAGGCCAGGCCAGGCCAGGCCAGGCCAGGCCAGGCCAGGCCAGGCCAGGCCAGGCCAGGCCAGGCCAGGCCAGGCCAGGCCAGGCCAGGCCAGGCCAGGCCAGGCCAGGCCAGGCCAGGGCCAGGCCAGGCCAGGCCAGGCCAGGCCAGGCCAGGCCAGGCCAGGCCAGGCCAGGCCAGGCCAGGCCAGGCCAGGCCAGGCCAGGCCAGGGGCCAGGCCAGGCCAGGCCAGGCCAGGCCAGGCCAGGCCAGGCCAGGCCAGGCCAGGCCAGGCCAGGCCAGGCCAGGCCAGGCCAGGCCAGGCCAGGCCAGGCCAGGCCAGGCCAGGCCAGGCCAGGCCAGGCCAGGCCAGGCCAGGCCAGGCCAGGCCAGGCCAGGCCAGGCCAGGCCAGGCCAGGCCAGGCCAGGCCAGGCCAGGCCAGGCCAGGCCAGGCCAGGCCAGGCCAGGCCAGGCCAGGCCAGGCCAGGCCAGGCCAGGCTCAGGCCAGGCCAGGCCAGGCCAGGCCAGGCCAGGCCAGGCCAGGCCAGGCCAGGCCAGGCCAGGCCAGGCCAGGCCAGGCCAGGCCAGGCCAGGCCAGGCCAGGCCAGGCCAGGCCAGGCCAGGCCAGGCCAGGCCAGGCCAGGCCAGGCCAGGCCAGGCCAGGCCAGGCCAGGCCAGGCCAGGCTCAGGCCAGGCCAGGCCAGGCCAGGCCAGGCCAGGCCAGGCCAGGCCAGGCCAGGCCAGGCCAGGCCAGGGCCAGGCCAGGCCAGGCCAGGCCAGGCCAGGCCAGGCCAGGCCAGGCCAGGCCAGGCCAGGCCAGGCCAGGCCAGGCCAGGCCAGGCCAGGCCAGGCCAGGCCAGGCCAGGCCAGGCCAGGCCAGGCCAGGCCAGGCCAGGCCAGGCCAGGCCAGGCCAGGCCAGGCCAGGCCAGGCCAGGCCAGGCCAGGCCAGGCCAGGCCAGGCCAGGCCAGGCCAGGCCAGGCCAGGCCAGGCCAGGCCAGGCCAGGCCAGGCCAGGGGCCAGGCCAGGCCAGGCCAGGCCAGGCCAGGCCAGGCCAGGCCAGGCCAGGCCAGGCCAGGCCAGGCCAGGCCAGGCCAGGCCAGGCCAGGCCAGGCCAGGCCAGGCCAGGCCAGGCCAGGCCAGGCCAGGCCAGGCCAGGCCAGGCCAGGCCAGGCCAGGCCAGGCCAGGCCAGGCCAGGCCAGGCCAGGCCAGGCCAGGCCAGGCCAGGCCAGGCCAGGCCAGGCCAGGCCAGGCCAGGCCAGGCCAGGCCAGGCCAGGCCAGGCCAGGCCAGGCCAGGCCAGGCCAGGCCAGGCCAGGCCAGGCCAGGCCAGGCCAGGCCAGGCCAGGCCAGGCCAGGCCAGGCCAGGCCAGGCCAGGCCAGGCCAGGCCAGGCCAGGCCAGGCCAGGCCAGGCCAGGCCAGGCCAGGCCAGGCCAGGCCAGGCCAGGCCAGGCCAGGCCAGGCCAGGCCAGGCCAGGCCAGGCCAGGCCAGGCCAGGCCAGGCCAGGCCAGGCCAGGCCAGGCCAGGCCAGGCCAGGCCAGGCCAGGCCAGGCCAGGCCAGGCCAGGCCAGGCCAGGCCAGGCCAGGCCAGGCCAGGCCAGGCCAGGCCAGGCCAGGCCAGGCCAGGCCAGGCCAGGCCAGGCCAGGCCAGGCCAGGCCAGGCCAGGCCAGGCCAGGCCAGGCCAGGCCAGGCCCAGGCCAGGCCAGGCCAGGCCAGGCCAGGCCAGGCCAGGCCAGGCCAGGCCAGGCCAGGCCAGGCCAGGCCAGGCCAGGCCAGGCCAGGCCAGGCCAGGCCAGGCCAGGCCAGGCCAGGCCAGGCCAGGCCAGGCCAGGCCAGGCCAGGCCAGGCCAGGCCAGGCCAGGCCAGGCCAGGCCAGGCCAGGCCAGGCCAGGCCAGGCCAGGCCAGGCCAGGCCAGGCCAGGCCAGGCCAGGCCAGGCCAGGCCAGGCCAGGCCAGGCCAGGCCAGGCCAGGCCAGGCCAGGCCAGGCTCAGGCCAGGCCAGGCCAGGCCAGGCCAGGCCAGGCCAGGCCAGGCCAGGCCAGGCCAGGCCAGGCCAGGCCAGGCCAGGCTCAGGCCAGGCCAGGCCAGGCCAGGCCAGGCCAGGCCAGGCCAGGCCAGGCCAGGCCAGGCCAGGCCAGGCCAGGCCAGGCCAGGCCAGGCCAGGCCAGGCCAGGCCAGGCCAGGCCAGGCCAGGCCAGGCCAGGCCAGGCCAGGCCAGGCCAGGCCAGGCCAGGCCAGGCCAGGCCAGGCCAGGCCAGGCCAGGCCAGGCCAGGCCAGGCCAGGCCAGGCCAGGCCAGGCCAGGCCAGGCCAGGCCAGGCCAGGCCAGGCCAGGCCAGGCCAGGCCAGGCCAGGCCAGGCCAGGCCAGGCCAGGCCAGGCCAGGCCAGGCCAGGCCAGGCCAGGCCAGGCCAGGCCAGGCCAGGCCAGGCCAGGCCAGGCTCAGGCCAGGCCAGGCCAGGCCAGGCCAGGCCAGGCCAGGCCAGGCCAGGCCAGGCCAGGCCTCAGGCCAGGCCAGGCCAGGCCAGGCCAGGCCAGGCCAGGCCAGGCCAGGCCAGGCTCAGGCCAGGCCAGGCCAGGCCAGGCCAGGCCAGGCCAGGCCAGGCCAGGCCAGGCCAGGCCAGGCCAGGCCAGGCCAGGCCAGGCCAGGCCAGGCCAGGCCAGGCCAGGCCAGGCCAGGCCAGGCCAGGCCAGGCCAGGCCAGGCCAGGCCAGGCCAGGCCAGGCCAGGCCAGGCCAGGCCAGGCCAGGCCAGGCCAGGCCAGGCCAGGCCAGGCCAGGCCAGGCCAGGCCAGGCCAGGCCAGGCCAGGCCAGGCCAGGCCAGGCCAGGCCAGGCCAGGCCAGGCCAGGCCAGGCCAGGCCAGGCCAGGCCAGGCCAGGCCAGGCCAGGCCAGGCCAGGCCAGGCCAGGCCAGGCCCAGGCCAGGCCAGGCCAGGCCAGGCCAGGCCAGGCCAGGCCAGGCCAGGCCAGGCCAGGCCAGGCCAGGCCAGGCCAGGCCAGGCCAGGCCAGGCCAGGCCAGGCCAGGCCAGGCCAGGCCAGGCCAGGCCAGGGCCAGGCCAGGCCAGGGCCAGGCCAGGCCAGGGGCCAGGCCAGGCCAGGCCAGGCCAGGCTCAGGCCAGGCCAGGCCAGGCCAGGCCAGGCCAGGCCAGGCCAGGCCAGGCTCAGGCCAGGCCAGGCCAGGCCAGGCCAGGCCAGGCCAGGCCAGGCCAGGCCAGGCCAGGCCAGGCCAGGCCAGGCCAGGCCAGGCCAGGCCAGGCCAGGCCAGGCCAGGCCAGGCCAGGCCAGGCTCAGGCCAGGCCAGGCCAGGCCAGGCCAGGCCAGGCCAGGCCAGGCCAGGCCAGGCCAGGCCAGGCCAGGCCAGGCCAGGCCAGGCCAGGCCAGGCCAGGCCAGGCCAGGCTCAGGCCAGGCCAGGCCAGGCCAGGCCAGGCCAGGCCAGGCCAGGCCAGGCCAGGCCAGGCCAGGCCAGGCCAGGCCAGGCCAGGCCAGGCCAGGCCAGGCCAGGCCAGGCCAGGCCAGGCCAGGCCAGGCCAGGCCAGGCCAGGCCAGGCCAGGCCCAGGCCAGGCCAGGCCAGGCCAGGCCAGGCCAGGCCAGGCCAGGCCAGGCCAGGCCAGGCCAGGCCAGGCCAGGCCAGGCCAGGCCAGGCCAGGCTCAGGCCAGGCCAGGCCAGGCCAGGCCAGGCCAGGCCAGGCCAGGCCAGGCCAGGCCAGGCCAGGCCAGGCCAGGCCAGGCCAGGCCAGGCCAGGCCAGGCCAGGCCAGGCCCAGGCCAGGCCAGGCCAGGCCAGGCCAGGCCAGGCCAGGCCAGGCCAGGCCAGGCCAGGCCAGGGGCCAGGCCAGGCCAGGCCAGGCCAGGCCAGGCCAGGCCAGGCCAGGCCAGGCCAGGCCAGGCCAGGCCAGGCCAGGCCAGGCCAGGCCAGGCCAGGCCAGGCCAGGCCAGGCCAGGCCAGGCCAGGCCAGGCCAGGCCAGGCCAGGCCAGGCCAGGCCAGGCCAGGCCAGGCCAGGCCAGGCCAGGCCAGGCCAGGCCAGGCCAGGCCAGGCCAGGCCAGGCCAGGCCAGGCCAGGCCAGGCCAGGCCAGGCCAGGCCAGGCTCAGGCCAGGCCAGGCCAGGCCAGGCTCAGGCCAGGCCAGGCCAGGCCAGGCCAGGCCAGGCCAGGCCAGGCCAGGCCAGGCCAGGCCAGGCCAGGCCAGGCCAGGCCAGGCCAGGCCAGGCCAGGCCAGGCCAGGCCAGGCCAGGCCAGGCCAGGCCAGGCCAGGCCAGGCCAGGCCAGGCCAGGCCAGGCCAGGCCAGGCCAGGCCAGGCCAGGCCAGGCAGGCCAGGGGCCAGGCCAGGCCAGGCCAGGCCAGGCTCAGGCCAGGCCAGGCCAGGCCAGGCCAGGCCAGGCCAGGCCAGGCCAGGCTCAGGCCAGGCCAGGCCAGGCCAGGCCAGGCCAGGCCAGGCCAGGCTCAGGCCAGGCCAGGCCAGGCCAGGCCAGGCCAGGCCAGGCCAGGCCAGGCCAGGCCAGGCCAGGCCAGGCCAGGCCAGGCTCAGGCCAGGCCAGGCCAGGCCAGGCCAGGCCAGGCCAGGCCAGGCCAGGCCAGGCCAGGCCAGGCCAGGCTCAGGCCAGGCCAGGCCAGGCCAGGCCAGGCCAGGCCAGGCCAGGCCAGGCCAGGCCAGGCCAGGCCAGGCCAGGCCAGGCCAGGCCAGGCCAGGCCAGGCCAGGCCAGGCCAGGCCAGGCCAGGCCAGGCCAGGCCAGGCCAGGCCAGGCCAGGGCCAGGCTCAGGCCAGGCCAGGCCAGGCCAGGCCAGGCCAGGCCAGGCCAGGCCAGGCCAGGCCAGGCCAGGCCAGCCAGGCCAGGCCAGGCCAGGCCAGGCCAGGCTCAGGCCAGGCCAGGCCAGGCCAGGTTAGGTTCAAGGTTAGGGTTAGGTTAGGTTAGGTTAGGTTAGGTTAGGTTAGGTTAGGTTAGGTTGAGGTTAGGTTAGGTTAGGTTAGGTTAGGTTAGGTTAGGTTAGGGTTAGGGGTTAGGTTAGGTTAGGTTAGGTTAGGTTAGG